>NW_019154087.1:62090412-62222712 GCF_002288905.1 Enhydra lutris kenyoni | reverse complement strand
AAAAAAAAAAAAAAAAAAAAAAAAAAAAAAAAAAAAAAAAGCTTTTCATGATAACTGTACAAAAATAATTCACAGTAATTTTTTTTTTTTTTTAGCTTTTCCACTCCAGAAAAATGACTTTTTGTTGCAGATGCTCTCTATTGAGAAAGTCAGCCAGTCCTCATATGGGTGTTATTGCAGCCCCTTCCTAGGTCTCAGTGGTAAAAGGACAGGCTAACAGAATCTGTAACGAAGCTTCAGCGTTAACGCTGCCCAGTGACCACTGGAGAAGAAAATAAAGAAATAATTGCACCTGGTTTGATTTAGAAAGTCTCATTTTGCAAAGCTGCCCTCAGTCAAAAGTGAAGCCTTTTATGTGATGAGACAGCAGACGCCTCTCTTGTCAGTTACGGTTTGTCATGTCTTCCTCTTTTCCTTCTTAGTCTGTAGATCTTTTCACTCTGTTGCCCCAAGCCAACATCCTGCACCACTGAGAACAAGGGATTTTTTTTTCTTTTTCTTTTTTCTTTCTTTTTTTTTCTTTTTTTTCTTTTTTCTTCTGTTGTTTTTTTGTTTTGTTTTGTTTTCTGTTTTTTGTTTGTTTTTCAGGGGGAAGGGCAAGGAGTATATCGTCTACACATTTGGACAAATTTGTCTTTTCTGCTCTTCACTTCATGTCCACATCAAAGTCCAGCACCAGCAGCTTGGTTTCCTCAGTTCCATTCCGACTCCCAACTGCACACACCAGCTTTGTGTTTGAGGCTCTGATCCGCCACACAACTCCCCCACTCCCCCCACTCTCCAATGTGACTAGGTTTCGAATAAATTCACCCGTTTTCAAGTCCCATAGTTTTACAGTTCCATCATCTGAGCTGGTAATTACAAAGTTCTTGTTGAACTGTAAACAGGTCACAGCACTCTGATGCTTGTTAGGACCTAGGCAAAACCAAAGGAATTAAATTACTGGTTAGAAATCATGGGTATGGGTAAGTTACACTGTAATTGTAGCCTACTACATTAGAACATACAATAAATGAAATATTTAAAATGCTGCATATTTAGAAACTGTGAGTATTTTAGGATCAGCAGGGTTGCAAGAAAATCTGGTAGCTATTTGTAACTGAAGCATTAACTTTCAAGAGTTCTGTCTTCCAGGAAGCTTGGTTAGCTACCAGGCACACATTTTGTTTTTTGGCTGTGTAAATAAGAGCTTTCTTAGTGGTGATGGAGACAGATCAGTTTCACGGATTCTGCTGATGGATGAATGGGCAGGAAATCTACCACCCTCACCACTTGGAACTGACCACTCAAAGGCAAAGGCTGAATGACCACAATTCCAAAACTCTGAGGAATAGACACAACCAATGAGTAAAAAGTTGCAGTGCAGGCCCACCAGATGGCCTCACTGAAAAAAAAAAAAAAAAACCACTTTTCAGGGCTATGACCAATAAAAAGAAGTTAATCATGATATAAAATGTTAACACTGTTGTGCCTCATTTAGTATTAGTGGTTTTCACATGATTCTTTCTTCATTTTACTGGGTGCTATTATTCCTTCCATCCTAGTTAAGCAGATGGTTAAAGGATCTAAGTTGAGGCCAAAGCAATTTTCTATCAGATTAGAGATGCTCTCCTGCCCCCCCCCCACCGCCCCCAGTAAGGTAATGCTTTAAAATTGGACTACAAATTAAAAAAAAAAAAATCACTGAAAAAGAAAAAAAGAGTCTGTTGCTTCTATGATATAGCCTAGATCTTTCTTCACACTGTTCTTTAAGGTTAGGTAGAGTTAACTGTACATGTAGGAAGTATTTAAGTATTAAAAACATAATTTAAAACAATTTCTCAGGGGTAACCTAGTTCTGTCACGTCAGAGTGAAAATGCTCAGAAACTTATCCAAAATAAGCATTTTTATTTTGTATGAGGTTAATTCTTTTTGTGACATAAAAGCTCCGTATTTCTCTTCTAACAATCCCATTTTCAATGAACACAACTAAAGCTAAGTAGCCAAGACTTACCTTGCAATGTTTGTAAACACTGTCCTGTTTTGATATCCCAGATTTTAACTGTAGAATCTGCATTCCCAGAGACAAGAATATTGTCTTTGAGTTCCATTCCACTTGTTAACGACTGGTGTCCTGTTAACGTGTGAATGCAATTCCCCGTCTCCACATCCCACACTCGGATTGATGTATCAAGAGATCCACTGACCACATGGATGCCATCAAACTACAATAGACACAGCTTATTAGACTAGAAGTGTGATATTCTTGATATTATTTATTGACCTTAATCCTACAGGGAAGAAAAATAAAGCAGGGAAACAGGTAATGCCAGGAACAAAATGAAGTAACAAGGTAAAGTGCAGGTAATCAAGCAAACCTACAGTTTATGTTCTCAGAAGCTTCTATCAGAATTGCTAATTTTTAAAAAAAGATTTATTTATGTATTTTCGAGAGGCAGGGGAGGGACAGAGGGATAGGAGAGAGAGAATCTCCTCTGAGACTCCCCTCTGAGCACGGAGCCCAAGGCAGGGCTCGATTCTATGACCTTGAGATCATGACTGGAGCAGAAATCAAGAGTCAGAAGCTCAACTGACTGAGCCATCCAGGTGCCCTGAGAATTGCTAATATTTTTATGGCCAGTGGCTTCGAACTAGATGCAGGAACAATTAAAAGAGAACAAAACATGTAAAATGAACATGTTACTTGCAGATCATCTGGCCACAGATGACCAGCTAAATATCATGGATCATTCAATAAGGATTATCATCTGAGTCTTACTTCCCAACAGAAAGTTGAAACTACTGACATAGCCCATGATAAATGCTGTGTTTGTTAATAAACCTATGGCATGAAAAGACTAGAGATAACCCTCATGATGTTTAGAAGTAAGTTCCATTAAAACTGTATGTAAAATAAAAATTTCATTTACAAGAACCAAATATTAATTAGGAAATGCACCAATAGGTAATTACATTTGGAATTACAAGAAGTGGCATTTTGATAACAAAAGCAAGCTATATAGCCTCTCTTCTCCAGGAGTCAATAAATATCAATTCCTAGAAGATCTGGAATAATACTGCTACCTCTTCTCAATCTATCGGTTTACTTAAATGAGATTATATTCATTAAGGTACTGAACATATCACAAAACATAAAAACAACTTCAGTCAATTCCCTCTCCTCCAAATTCATAACCTTTTCTAAGTTAATATACCTTTATTATATATCGATATTTTGTGACACAGACACAGTATTCCATGAATTAAGAAACAAATATTCCAAGAACAGAGAACTGTCAGCACTGTGACTATGTACTAATCTTGCTGATCACTAATAGGTAGTAACTGGTAAATAAATTACATAAGTAATAGAAAAATTGAAAATGCTGTCTTTCAGAAAATAAAACAAGACCCATTTTCTAAATTTGCTATTAATCTAGCTATTTCAAAATATGACAATTCATTCCAAAATATTATGTTCAAATGTAAAAAATAAAAAATCAGTTTAGTCAAATTTACTTCCTATGACTACAGATCAGTAGCCCTTTGATGGTAAAGGAGCCTGATCCAGAAAGCTCCACTTCCACTTTGAATGGGAATGGGTCACAATTACATGGTCCATCAACTTTCAGCTATCAAGGCAAAGGGGCAGCTTTTGGCCAAATAAATCCTCTGCTAAGGAGTTTATTAAAATTCAGGTCATTTTCCTATGAGACTATCTACCCACTAATTAATGTAGTAAAACTTAGAGCTCCAAAGTTTCAGGTTCCAAGACTAATATTTGTATTTTAGAGGAAAAACAGATCACAGAAAAAAATGAAACAAATTAATTAAATAAGTTAAAAATTTATGCTTTTTCCATGCCAATTTGAAAGCATATGTAAACAACAGGATAGTTTGATTTGTCTTTTTTGGATTGTATTTAATCAGCAATTTGACAGTGATTATCTGAGTAAAACAATCTCATGATTCATCAGTAAAGCATCTAAGGGGTAGGAGAGATACGACCTCTTACCTGTAATGAATAGACTCTATTAGTATGCCCCTGCAACGTGTGTAGACAGGTCTCCGTCTCTGGATCCCACACCTTCACCATAAAATCATATGCTCCACTAACAACCCTCCTGCCATCATATTGAACACAGCGGACTGCTGCTACATGACCCATCAAAACATGTAAACACTGGCCTGTCTCGATATCCCAAACCCTAAGAGTGGCATCTCGGGAACCGCTAACAACTCTGTAGGGGGGAAAACAAACAAACAAAAAAAGTATTAGAATTTTTAATAGCATGAGAAAACGTGACATATAAAGTCAGTGGTTACTGAACTTTTCCTTTTCTTAAGCAGGAACACCCATTTTCAAAGAAATCCTATATAAAATTTTGATATATAAACATACAAAAGTCAAGTTATTCTGGCTGGGATGGGAAGTTGGGAAGCCCAGAATTCCACCTGCTTGGTTCCCACATTTACAAGCGGCCGTGTAGCACCCGGGGTTCTGTGGGACTGTTGAAGACTGCTGTACTGCATCTGAAGCAGAAGCAACGGCAGCAACAGCAGCAGCCGCTGGCTCCAAATACATACACAAGATCTTGATTTTAGAAATAAAAAGCTAATGTGGGCAACATCTCTAAAACGTTAATGGGAGAACTCTGGTGGTAGTATTTTGAAAAATTCTGTATTTCTTCTTTATTCTTTCTGCCATTTCCCAAACTTTCAGTGATAATCATACATTCTCTTTGTGACTAGGGAAAAAATTTAATAAATGTTATTCAACAAAATAAATCTGAAATTGGAATTTAAATAGTTAAAGATATGTGCTTTATACCATTATATACCATTATATGGCCTTATACCATTATAATTTTTGTAACAAACTAGTTTTAGAATATCTTCAAACAAAGGCTGCTTATGCTTATAATTATAGTCAATAGGTTATGGAGGTATTAAGATATGCAAATTTTGGAGAAGATACACATGGGGAGGCAATAGAAATCCCTTAAAAATTTGGGCCAACATTATTAAAGCTATGCTCTTCTGAAGACTGGAGTGATACAAACATCGCAATCACCTTTGGATTACGAAGGAGAGCTGAAAACTCAGGTATCTGCATGTCATTCTTAAGAGATAAAGATAGGCCACAGTTTTTACATTTGGAAGAGTAGAAAAGAACATCGAGAGATTTAAGGCAGAATATAATGGAAGCTGAAATACAAGTTCTCTTAATATCAACTCCCCCAAATTTTAATAGTAGAGCACACTACTTAAAGTAGATTCAAATTACAAATGAAAAGGTACTTTTATTCACATATTACAAATCTAGCGTGAAATCTACTTAATGTAATGGTTCTCACAAAGATGATGTTGTGGACAGAATTAAAGGTAAGGACTGGAGCAGATTCATGGTAAGGACTGCCAGAGAGACCGTTTTTGATAAACGAAGTCGAAATCACATTTGTTTAACAAGGTACTGTGAAGACATGCCAATAGAAGATCGAAAGGACTTTAATAGAAGGGCTTTGTAGGAGGAGATCAAAGCAACAGCAAAGGCACTGAAAAGAAAAAAAGGCAAGCAGTCTGGGTTGGCTGAAACTATTTTGAAAACTGGATTGAGGATTTCTTCCTCGATTTGACAGACAACAGAAGGCTCTCAAAAGGCAGTGATACTATCATAATTAGAAAAGGATTCTCTGTCAGTTGTGTAACAGGTGAGAAAACCAAGTGTGAAAGCTATGTCACTAGTTCAGGTGATCGGTAATGAGAGACTCAACAAAACCCCACAGACCTCAGCTTTTGTCTCGATATAAGGGGACAGGATGGAGTTGGGATAGGGTGGGTGGGTAATTAAGAATACTCAGAAGCTTGAAGCGTGAATAACTGAATGTGTCCTGCTAGCAGAGATATAAATATTAAAGAGAGAGAGGGAGAGAAAGAGAGAGAGCCAGAGAGAGAGAGAGAGAGAGAGAGAGATTTTTTTTGGAGATGAGGCATCAAAGATATAGAACAATAAAGTGCCACCCAAGAGTAGAGAAGAGAGTTTCAAGCAGGAAGCCAACAATGCCATTAAATGAAGAAGGAAATTTAAAGATAATCCCCCAATTTTAAGGCAATACACTGCTACTTTGTTAGTACAGAAACATCTTAAGTCTAATAATTAAAGTCTAATTTAAGAGCACACTATCACTATCTCTCTAATAAACACTGTATTATACAACACAAAAAAACCTCAAATTCAGAAGGAACAGAGGAAGAATTCCCAACCATCACAGGATTTTCCCTTACCTTTTTTCATGGAGATGCATACAGCGGACAGTGGAAGTATGCCCATATAAGGTATGTATACATTCTCCGGTCTCTGCATTCCACACTTTTAGAGTCCGATCTGTAGATCCACTAATGATGATATTGTCTCTCATCTGTGATGACCATACTCCACCTGTGTGTCCCACTAATGTTCTCAGACACTGGAAAAACATTTAAGATGATTACTTTCGGGTAGAAAGAAAAAAGATTTACATAACATTTCAGTAGCTCATTAAAATCTGGGGTAAAGTTATTCACACAATTTGTTTGGCACATCAGAAAACAATTTTTCACATCAATATAACATGATACCATCACTATCGATCGCTTTGCTTATTCAGTAGAATTATATATTAAACACGGATACAACTGAGGAACAGGTATGTAGAAAGTAAAACACTTCTCATTAAAGGATGACAGCCCCAGCCTGGTCTCTCTGATGAAATAATGCTAAAATTGCAATTTGGCTTCTTCCATAGGAATGGATTCAATGAAAGAATGCCAACCGTGTTAGGTGTGGCTACATACCACATTTCATCTGAATCTGCCCCAAGGCAATAGTTAGGAGCCAGGCAAGGTACTTCTAGACAAGTAAAGACAGATATTAAAACTCTGAAATAAATCCAAAACTAATATTACACTATGGAAATATGAAGCTGCCTTAAAAAAATGTTAACATCTGACTTGGAATATTTAGAAGGCTCTTGCCCAAGAATCAGCATGCTGTAAGACATTTTAAAGACAGGTTTTCTCCCCCTCACATTTTCCTGTTTTTTTTGTTTTTTTTTTAACCGGTCAATTACTTAATTTATGAAAACATTCTCCAGTGGACAGATAAAAATAAGTATTCACCACAGAACCATTAAGGTGTAATATTGCATGCAGTGAAACTGATTGCTTGGGCTGCTTTTTTTCTTCAAACTCCTACTTAAATACTGTATCTGCTTTACTTTTCATCTCACCGGGCTTAAGACAGTCTAAATTAACATGATTTATTTGACTTCTAAACTATAGGTAAGTTATCAACAAAGCAGTCTACAAAGAAAAAAAATTACCCCTCAATCATAGTTTTGAAAAAGTTTAAAAAGGACAATATAACTGAGATGGTTAGTAAAAGTGTGAAAAATAAAGCCAAGAAAAAGATAAAGCACCTCTGTAAAAATCATATAATAATGAAGTCACAAAGATAGACAAACTATTTACAGGAAGAAACTAATGACATCCCTATCCTGAGGAACATTATCTTTGCTGCCAGGGAAAAAACTAAATTAGAAGCTCTGATATTTGTTATCGAAATAAGCTGCGGTCAAAAGTGAACCCATGGGGCGCCTGGGTGGCTCAGTGGGTTAAGCCGCTGCCTTCGGCTCAGGTCATGATCTCAGAGTCCTGGGATCGAGCCCCGCGTCGGGCTCTCTGCTCTCTACGGGAGCCTGCTTCCTCCTCTCTCTCTGCCTGCCTCTCTGCCTGCTTGTGATCTCTCTGTCAAATAAATAAATAAAATCTTTAAAAAAAAAAAAAAAAAAAAAAAGTGAACCCATGTTTTCCCTGCTTGATCTTTGCAAAGACATATACAAACAGTGAAGTATAGAGAGAAGTAAGCTTACTTTGCCTGTGACTGCTGACCAGACTTTTAAAGTGTTGTCATCAGAACCACTAACTATTCGGTTACCACAAAACTGCAAGCATGTGATCACATGATCATCATGTCCTTTTAGAACCTACAAGATAAATGTACAGATTCGAAATGTTATTAAATTATGTTCTTTAAAATACTAGTGAAAAGAAAAGCAATAAATAGGAACAGCAATCTAGTCTATTTCTAAAATTATAATTTATATAAAACACAAAGTATCATCCTTCCTGAATGATGAATCAAGTATTAAACATTTCATTTTTTCCAATTCTATGATTTATATGAGAGATATCAGCTATTAAAATTGAGTGAGTCAAGACATCATAAAGATGGTTCAAACACAAATGTATAATAATTTATCTGTTCAAACAAAAAAATATGCATCTCTGTTTTGCAATTTTCACACACAAAAACAGAAGCACCTACAAACTAGAAAGACAAGAGTAACAATAATTATCAACTTAATCAAATTAAAACACAAAAGGCCTGGGGCTCCTGGATGGCTCAGTCAGTTAAGGGTCTGACTCTTGATTTCAGCTCAGGTAATGATCTCAGGGTCATGTGATTGAGCCCCCAGTAGGGCTCCATGCTGGGTATGGATCCTGCTTGAGATTCTCCCTGTCTCTCCTTCTCCCTCTGCCCTTCTCCCCCCACCCACTTGCACCCGCTCACTCTCTCAAAAAACAACACTTGTCATAATCTATACATAGTTATACATTAACAGTATCTTCCCTAATTGCTTTTTTCCAGTTGTATAAATACATCTAAGAATTTCAAGCATTTTGCCACTATTTATATACTTACAGTAAGACAGAAAATCAGTAATATGCTTAAATTTATAAAAATAAAACTCACAAGAAACACCCAAAACACAAATAGGCACTCCTCAAAAAATCATGTTCTAACTACGTGGTCAGAGAGCAAGCAAATTCTCAGGTAAACGTATATGACACAAAATTCAACAGGATATTCAGAAATTTTCATTTACCTAAGGTAAAATGACAAGCACTCCAACTCCTCTTTTATTCAAGTACAGTCAATTGTCAAACTGGAGAAATTAGCAATAGAGAACTATCATCCATTACACGTTCAGTTATTTAAAAATACACTGTTTTCTTTCTACAGGATATAGATGTCAAGTTAACTGCTGGCCAAGAAGAGCATACTAGGTACCAACACTGATCAGTGGTTGCTGCTATTGTTGTGCAAGAGTTCAGTTACCTTAGGAGATTTGAGTTCTCCTCGCCTCCAGTTAGTATCAATTCTGTGCTGCCTGATGTATGCACTTTTCCATGGACTGTGTATGAAACCTGGTTTTATTACTTTTCTTCTCTTGATGTGCAATGGTTCATCGATACCTAAAGTTTTAAAGAGTGAGAGTATAACTGCTGTCACCAATAAAAATTACACATTTTATAATGTATCTAATTTCCTCCCATGCTCAAAACCACTTAAAAACAGGATGCTGTCCAATTTCTAAGAGTTATTATAAAACAATAATATAAAGTTTGCATTCTCTATGGCATGTTTTCATACTGACTTTTTCATTTCTTTTTCTAAATAATCCTATGAAATGCTGGTGAGGATGTGCAGAAATTTGAGCCCTTATGCAATGTTTGTGGGAATATAAAATGGTATAGCAGCTATGGAAAATAGTATGGTGGTTCATCAGAAAAATTAAACATAGAATTACCATATCATCCAGCAATTCTAATTCTGGATATACACCCTAAAGAATTAAAAGCAGAGACTTGAACAGATATCTGTACACCCATGTTCAGAGCTGCAATCATTCATAATAGCTGAAAGGTGGAAGAAACCCAAGCACCCATCAGTGGATGAATGAAGAGGCAAAATGTGTGTGTATTCACACACACACACACACACACACACACACACACACACACATACAATGGAATATTTATTCAGACTTAAATAGAAGGTAATTCTGACACACGCCACCACATGGATAAACCTTCAAGACAAGTATGCAAAGTGAAATAAGCCAGTCACAAAAAAACAAATACCATATGATTCCACTTTATATGAGGCATCCAGAGTAGTCAAACTCTGGATGACAGAAAACAGAATGGTGGTCTCCAGGTGCTACAGGGAGGAGGACTAAGGAGTTACTATTAAATAGGGATGGACTTTCAGGCAATATAGATAAAAAAGTTCTGGAGATGGACTGTATAACAACACAAATGTACTTAATGCTACTGAACTGTACACTTAAAAATGGTTAGAAGAAATTCTGTCTTAGGTATATGTTAGCATAATTTTTTTTTTTAAAGTCATCAAAATAATGATTCTATGAGAGAAGGTAAGGCAGGGATGATTAATCCCATTTCGTACAATATAGATTCTTGAGAACAGCCTTCTCTTCACTAATTAGTCCAAGTTACGGACAGGGCAGAGGCAGGATTAGAAACCAACTCTCTTAGATCTTAACCTTTCACTCACCTGTAACTTCTTTGAAGGGGAGGATAACCTACAGAGTATCTGTCTCATGCTCTATGATTGTTTCTAAAAATTTTTGCTTATCAGAGATAAATCAGATCTTTACATTTTTTTCAAAAATATAATTTTTCTATATGCCTGCTGGAAAAAAAGATTCTTTCTTTAGTTAATATGCATGATACCTTCTCTTCTACTAAGAAAGGAGATTTTTTTTTTTCCCACAGTTTTCAAGAACATAAGCTCCATGATGGGAAGAAAATGGGAGTTCACTATTATATCCCCAGCATTTAAGAATGTCTAGCCCATAGGAGGTGTTCAATAAATATTTATGGAAGGAAAGAATAGAATATGGAATATTTGACTACTGTCTATATAATTTTGGGGTTTCCCTTATTTTATTCTATTCTATTCTATTTTATGAGTGCATGAGTGAATAGTCACTCATTCCTGTGGATTCCAGTCAGTGAGTATGTCTCCCAAGGACAGCTGCAATTATAACCTTTATCTCTAATTGTAAATATTGGAGTGGCAGGACACCTTTCTCATCCATAAAATCACTGGTAGAAATTCATATATATCTTATTTTAAGCAAAAGTTTATATTTAGGTCTTTTGTCTTTTAACTGAGGTATAACTGATATACTATATTAATAACAGGTGTACAGCATAGTGATTCGATATTTATATACATTGCAAAATGGTCACCATAATGAATCTAGTTATCCTCTGTCAACTCACAAAGTTACTACAATATTATTGACTATATTTCCCATGCTTTCATTTTATCTCCATGACATACTTATTTCATAATTGGAAGTTAATTTAAATTAAGAATTGGAATAATTACAACATTTTACCACCCTCCCTCCTCCGCCCCAGCAACCCTTCCCTCGGGCAACCATCAATTTGCTTTCTGTATCTATGGGTCTGTGTTTTGTTTTTCAGGTTTCCTTTAAATCATCCTCATCTTGATCTTTTCATTGGTTATTAATTATACTAGAGACTGGGAAGCAAATCAGACCTATTTCCTATTAGTTATTAGTGCTCATTAAAGGGGTTAGCTCCAAGATTTGGCTCATCTGAATGTATGGAATAACCTGTGGATTTTATATAAGTAGATGAATGTAAATGAAGACTCATTCTTGATTCTTTGATAGGCTGCCAAAGTTCTTTTCTCAATTATCCACTACTTTAGTCTACATGCACATAAAACTTCTAATTTTTACTTTTTCTATTTGCTTTCTGAATCACTTTGCTTTTTCAAAGTATAAAGATCTTCTCTTTGTGATTTTGAACCTTACCCTCTTCTTTGCATTTCTCTCTCCAGAGAAGGTTGTCTTCAGCCAAAATTCTCCAGTAGCGACACGTCTGAGCCGCTTGTAGCAGGTCTTTGGGTTCCAGGAATGAAAGCACATAAAGTGCCAGCTATGGAAAGGAAAAAGCATAATATACCCATGTTTTAAATATATATGTGTGTGCGTGCGTGCATGTGTGTGTGTGTGTGTGTGTGTGTGTATGTTTAACATATAAATAATTAACTTATCTAGAACAATCTTCTATAGAATGAAGTACTTCTAGATAAACGTAATATAATTCTACATTCTATTTTCTTTAATTACAAAAGGGAGTACTTTCTAATAGTCAACCTTAAATATATACCAGACTTAAAAAACTTACTGTATTGGTTTTTATGAACTTCACTCCACCAACTTCACCTCTTCAAGGAATACTTATTAAGCCTCTCTGTCTCTGCTTTTGCCTTTGTTCTGTGAGCCTCAACTCGAGAATTCTACCATTTATGTATATAGGTATACTTTACTAGTTGTTTAGATTCTGTGCTTTTCTCTCCCCATGACCAAATAAATTCACTCAAGACAGGACTTAAATTAAGAAATGAGATTTCGGGGTGCCTGGGTGGCTCAGTGGTTTAAAGCCTCTGTCTTCAGCTCGGGTCATGGTCTCAGTGTCCTGGGATCGAGCCCCGCATCAGGCTCTCTGCTCGGTGGGAAGCCTGCTTCCTCCCTCTCTCTCTGCCTGGCTCTTTGCCTACTTGTGATCTTTGTCTGTCAAATAAACAAATAAAATCTTTCCCAAAAAAAAGAGATTTCTAGATATTCTGTGTGACATGATTTCAGATCACTCCTGATAGAGATAATTAATGGTTCTTTACCACAAAAAGTATTTATTATCACAATGATGAACTTTTCAAACATTTATACCCTTTACCAACAATTAATAAATTGCTCCACAGGCATATAAAATTAGGTTCTAATTACTTTACATTGTTTATGGGGATTTTCTTGATGGGCCAGATAGATTTTTGTAGGTTTGAACTAGCTCTTTAGTATATCACTGATTTTAAATTTTGTTTCCAATATTTCCAAACCATCAACTTTTTTTTCAGCATGTATAGTCAATTCAAGTAAATAAGGGCAGAAGAAAGAAGAAGGGAATAGTAGCTTCTGAGTATGCTTATCCAATTAGCCTCACTAATCACATAAAAATTTAAGTTACAATATTAGAATCAAAATGAGCTAAACACAGCAATAAAGTTTAGTTTTCACAGAAATTAAATTATAAGTATTAAAACAAACTATTATTCAAATGGCTAAAGGCCATATGGCGAGTAAAAGCACAGTTTGAATTGTTTTCTGATACTAAACAGTAATTACATGACATAAATTGTGCTTACCCAAGAACTTTGCATATAGAGAGTTCATCATTAATCACATATTTATTGAGTACATTTCATATAGAAAGTACTCCAACCAGTCAGTATTCAATTTAATACTACTACTACTATTTGACAGTAAAAATATTTCTGTGGAATAATCAGTTTTGGTCTATCAGAGAAGCCCATTTAGTCGGAATCATTTTAAATAAAAAGGCATGACTATATATTCAACAAGCTACGTATATGTGTGTATGTATACACATATACAAATACACAAACACATATATATCTCAACACTGTACTTCTTTAGTGGATACTCCATAAGTCACTTAATTTTGAAATTATTCAATCTATCAAAGCCCGGACAAGTTTCCTCAGTGTCAGTATACCAGTAATGGGAAAGCACCATATTCTTTTTCTTCTATGTGAAATTGATATTTAACATAAAAATTATCAGGCACAAAGTTATACTCGTGGAAAAGAGATGCTATTTAGTGCCCAAGATATTTAATATGGTCACATGAAAAAGGCTCTTCTTTGCTTAGTTATCCAGTAGAAATCATGTAATTCACAGAAACAGTCACTGGATCTTAAAGGTTAGAAAACAAATCCAGAGCACCTTAGATTTCAAAGGTACATCCCAAATCATCAGTTACAATATCCTTCATTACCGGTGACTGTGAGATCACCTAGTCTAAGGTCTGTCTGCTTTAAAGAGTAAAGAAATACTTAGGCGCTAAAGAATGTTGAAGTGCTAACCCCACAGGTAACTGGCACACTTTCCTTTAAAATAGCAAAGAACCTAACTCAACCATGAACTTCAACTTATTCTATTTAAATCTAATCAGTTCTATTCAAAACATCTAAGTATTTCAGAAAACACACACAGCAAAATAAAAAATATGAATAAGAAAATCAGAACCAGTAAAAATATAAATCAGAAAAGGAGGTTTAAACCAGGGGAAAGTAGAATACAAATATACTGGCAACAGTATCTTACATGGTTTTTTAATTAAACTGCCAAGCAAAAAGGGAATGGTAATTAGTTACACAATTCTTAGTGTTTATTATGGAAGAAGTATACCAGATCCTCAAAGGAAGCAAGGTTTTGTCAAGCGGGGCTCCTTACAGGGACCAGAGAGTGGGCACTGTCCTGAACTACATCCTTAAAACACCAAAGCAGGGAATTACAGGTTTCTTCCAGCCAACTAAAATGGTGTGGCTAATGCAGTTTTCTATTCATTTGTCCTAAAGGTAAAATCTAGATAGTAATTCCTCCTAAGGACTTCCACTAGACAGAAGCTCTTAAGTTGAAAATCTGTTTCATAAAATTAACTTTTCTTTGACCAAACTTGAAATTTCAGTGTGAGTCGCCCTTTTTTTGTTCTTCTCTTATGTAACCTACATTAGAGACCACCATGTTATACTTGAGAGGTAGATAATACTTGCCCAGAACTGCTATATTTCCATGGATTGAACTAAGTTGAAAGAGGGAGGGAAAAGAATAAAGAAAATGTTGGCTGATCCTATGTTAAGAATTTAAGTTTTACTCTAGGCCATCTACTATATCACTATGCTTTTCTTGGTATTCACTTACAAAAATAAGGATAATGCTGTTTATCACAAGCCTCCCATGTGAGACTAGTGAGATTTTTTCAAGGTTTTGAGATTAATATGTGTTGGTAAAGAGCTTTGAGATCTGTTGAAAGGAATTATATGAAAATTATTTTAAGTCCATTTCCTGACATGAAGGTAATGTTTTAAATAATAATAGTACATAGTCTCTAATAAGATAATAGTTTCCTCAAAGATTTAGACCTATACCATTATTTCTCCACATATTAAAAAAAAGCATTTTTTTTCAAAATAGGAAATGCTTCCTACTAGTTGAAAAAAAGGAAAACACAGATGATCTGCAGAGTCAGAGCCCTCTCTCATTCTTCTATCTACGCTTCCTTCTATTTCCTCAGGCAATATTTAAAAGGAGAGTTAGTCCAAGAAAATCTTTATTACATTTACATCAGTTATCAATAATTTGTGCTTAATTCTTAGACTCTTAAAAATATTTCATATTCTCCTGACTTTGAATCACATTTTTGAGTGTTCAAAAGTTATTATGCAAATACAAATAAAGTAAAACAAAATAATCACCACTCATAGAGATAAGGGGACAAACGAGACTATGCAGAAGTCTGTATATTAAAAAAATACTACCTTCTAAAATAAGGAGGACAGCCAAGGAAACCATGATATATATACCATAATAATATCAGAGGTGACTAACTTCACTTTCAGTCAAATACTTATGAAAGTGCTACCTACTATGAATGTTCTTCTGGAAGCAAAGAGAGTTTATATCATTTCCTAAGCCAATTCCATTCAAAGGGTTCAGTTTTAGAATGAGCCAGCAAGAGTAAAAAAATTCTTTCTAGGACAATGCAACTTTTTTTTTAACCACTGTAAAAAATCATTCCAAAGCAGTAACATTTTAGTTTGTCTTTTTTTCCTGGAGTAATGCTTAGTTTCATACATTAAATATGATAAAACTATTTTACTCATATCCGATGTGAAATTATTTTTGAGACGATGTTTAATATCCATAGGATATTTAGAATGGTTATTTAAAAGAGTTGACTCCTTTCATATTTGAAGTTTCCAGATCATTTTCAGTGGTATATTACTGTTTAATATATTGTCTTCTTAGCTGATATATAATTAGTGGCACATATATAATTTGTGAAAATATAAACCATGGTGACATTGATTATTTAATTTTACATTATTTGTTTGCAGACAGAAATGAAACTGTGAAGCATATAACATCCGTAAAAGAACTACATCTAAGCTAAAAAACAAATGAGCATAAATGATTCCAAAAGAAATGCTATAAAGATATAATCAATGCAGGAAATCTATGATTGTGTGTGTGTGTGTGTGTGAGAGAGAGAGAGAGAGAGAGAGAGAGAGAAAGATGGGGGCAAGAAAAGGAATGATCAGTAGAAAAAGATATACATGTGAAATTCCGTATTTTTCAAAACAATTACACAATGTAAGTTAACAGAACTATAATTTATAGAATCACAAAACTGTTAAGGATTATTAGGGACTTTGGATAAATAAACAACAAAATAAGAAAAAAAAACACTGCTGTTTTAATAAAATCAGAATTTCTAAAAAAATCTACTACTATATATAATAAATGTACCATGACAACTAAAGGCCGGACTTTAAATAACCTGGGGGAAAAAAATCGAGATAAAGAAATAATCAAATTAATGGAACTCAATAGCTTAATCTCATATATGACTTACTGCAGTGGTGGAAAGAAGTCACCTAATAAGTCCATAAATATACTTTAATCTGAAAATGATATTATTAAGTCATGGCAGCTTATCATTTACAACCTAATTAAGAGTGTTAAACCGACAATACTG
Organism: Enhydra lutris kenyoni; assembly: GCF_002288905.1. Lineage (NCBI taxonomy): Eukaryota > Metazoa > Chordata > Mammalia > Carnivora > Mustelidae > Enhydra > Enhydra lutris. Next base: position 62,206,226 of record NW_019154087.1, on the reverse strand, counting down.
AATACCATAATTAGCATGACCATGTTTAAAGATGGTTGCTGTTGAGTTATATTTTCAAATAGCACCCAATGAAGACTATAATTGATAACCCTTACCTCTTTAGGAAGCAAGGAAATGAAGTCTCGCTGAAACTGGGGTTCTATCACTTGCATCATATGTTTTACTTGGGTTGGTTCACAACTATCAATAAGCTCATCTAAAGCAAGCAATTTCTCTGGTCCACTCCAGCTCTATGAAAAGGGAAGCAGAAATTTTTATTACTTTAATAGATATCTCAAATTACAAGCTCATAAAGGAAAACCACATTTACACATAACATAAAAGGTGGCTACTTATAGCGAAATTTTCTCCAGAAGTCATTGATGTGATAATCAATTAGTCTCATCAAATTTACTAGCTACCTTTATTTTTTTTAATTTAAAAAAGCCATGGTTTTGACAAATATTTTTGCACTATGTTATTTATTACAAATATGATATGTTCATGTACCATCAAGATATTGGCTGAGAAACCAAAGTTTTATCCGGAAACATCAATTTGGCTACTGAGTAAATAGGGTATTTTGAAAGATGATCTTCCTTTCTCTGTATTCTTTCTAGTGGGCACCATAAAATTTTTGATAGTGTTAATAAGGCACTCATCTGAGAGTTAAGAACCTGGCAGCATCATTTAGAGAAAAATTAATAACTGGATATACTGCACATCTGACAAGTGCCTTCCACAAAATAAAAGAGCTTTGATTTATTATGTGAAAATAATTTCAGATAAGAAGTAGCAAAAATATAAAACAGTAACTAACTTAGTAATAAAATTAGAGTATGAACAAAAGGATCAGAAACAAAGCACTACATTATGGAAAAACAAAAACACATCATAATACTTTTAAAAATATGAGCTACTTTAAACTAGACTAGGGGATTATTTAAAACATCTTTTTTTTTTTTTTTTTTTTTGCCAGTGAGGATCATCTGCACAGAAGAGCCATGATTCTTAAGAGGAAAAATTAAAAAGCTATGTGACTAATTTAAAATGTTAGAATCCCCCCCAACAATAATCATGTAAAACATTTATTTTTCTTTAAAAAATTTATTTATGTATTTGCCAGAAAGAGAGAGAGAGTATGCACAAGCAGGGGGAGCGGCAGGCAGAAGGAGAAGTAGACTCCCTGCTCAGCAGGGAGACCAATGTGGGGCTCAATCCCAGGACCCTGGAATCATGACCTGAGCTGAAGGCAGATGCTTAAGTGACTGAGCCACCCAGGCACCCCCACATAAAACATTTAAATAGCCTTGTAATATTTAAGTGAAAGAACAACCTTGAGTAGGATGATTTAGGTACATTTGTGAATTATTATGTCCATTTTGGAAGCAGGTTAAGAGAGAACAATAGGTGGGGTTTGGAGCTAGAAGGATCTGGATTTTAACATTCCATTTCTTGCTCAAATTAGGCACCTGGATCTTATAACATGTGAAATAGATAACAACCGAAAACTGAGATATACTGAGGATACAGGAAGCCTTATTTAGAATACTTTTTAAAAGTACATAAAAAATATTTTACCCCCTTAAAATCTACAATGAATTTCATTTCTTCTTTTCTATCATAAAGTGTAGATTATGTTAATACTATCAAACATTTCAGCCATATTCCTCCCATAGTACTTACCACAAATATTACCTTATTGAATCAAAAAGCCCTGGGAAACATTCGCATTTTACCCCCAAATATAAGGAAACCCAGGTTCTAATAAATCATATTCTTTCATTTCTACATATACACGCACCTAGAACATTCACCCTTCTCAGTTAGGGTGAGGACACACAGAAATAAAAAATACTCATATGCATGTATCTGCATACACATGACCAATTAAAAGCAGTTAATTTAAAGTTTGATCGTCTTGTTCAGTTTTCCTTACACAGCTTCAAATCCTGGTTTAAAAATTTATCTCTTTGACAAAACTTAAACTGTGATGTTAAGTGTATGATCAGAGCACTCATCTCTGATCATTTAGTATTAATACTATAAAGTCTGATTTACTGATTTACATTCCTCTCAGGACTGAAGGTGGGCTTTTATAACATGTTGTGCCTCTGCATCTATATAAGGATTCATGGACACTACTATACGGACATGCCAATGTGGGTGATGGACAACTTATGCTAACTAGATTAAAATGCAGCTTTAAGTAACTCTATAGCATAATAATTTTTTAAAGATTTCATTTACTTATTTGAGACAGAGCAAGAGAGAGAAAAAGCAGGAGGGGGGTGGTCAGAGGGAGAAGCTGACTCCCAGCTGAGCAGGGAGCCTGATGTGGGACTTGATCTGGGGACTCTGGGATCATGACCTGAGCTGAAGGCATATGCTTAACTGACTTAGCCATCCAGGAGCCCCTAATGCAAACTTTTTAAACCCCTTTGCATATATGAATGCCTGCCCTAGAAATAGTTTTTGGAAGTGTTTATGGTTAAATTTTAATATGAAAATAAGGGTATCATAGGTAATCTTTTACAGTGAAAAGTGAAAATCTTTTGACATATTACTACTCTATATACTTTACATAGATTAATGACATTAATAGCTACTATGAATATTTCTACTTTAAGGTAATATACATATTTGATGTTTCCTTTTTTCAATTAATGTATTGTTACTATTTTCTTAAGAAAGAAAGGAATAGAAAAACATTATCAATACATGATATATAAGTGCGTCTTTCATCAAGGATTTTAGGAGATAGGGTGTAGAATGAGAAAAGACAGAACAGAAGACAAATAGCTGATTCCTACCTTAAACACTAAAAACTATGTCAGAAATTTCTATATAAATTTCTATATACTTAAGGAAAAGTCCATGACAAAAACTATGCCTGCATAAATGATTTTTTAAGATTTTATTTATTTGAGAGAGAGAGAGAGAGAGAGAGCACAACAAGCAGGGGGAGTCACTGGAGGAGAAGGAGAAACAGGTTCCCTGCTGATCAGGGAGCCTGATGTGGGACTTGATTCTAGAACCCTGAAATCCCGACCTGAGCTGAAGGCAGATACTTAATCGACTGAGCCACCCAGGCACCCCAACAATGTTTTTGTTTTAAACACTATTTGGGGGCATGTGAGTGGCTCAGTCGGTTAAGAGGCTGCTTTCAGCTCAGGTCATGATCCCAGGGTCCTGGGATCAAACACCGCATCAGGCTCCCTGCTCAGCAGAGAGCCTGCTTCTCCCTCTCCCAGCTGCTCTGCCTACTTGAGTTCTCTACCTACTTGTCAAATAAATTAAAAAAACAAAAATACAAAAAAAAAAAAAACTTTAAAAAAATAAAAATAAACACTAGTTGGGGTTTAACAAGTCAAATAAAAAGCATACCTTGATTTAAATTATATATACATTCAGCAGAGGGTACTTTGTGACATTTTATTGAAAAGTACACCACAGACAAGGATGAGCAACATAGGCTGTAAACTAGATGGTAAATGAGACTGTTTCCACAAGCACATATATTCAACAGTCTCATTGCTCATTAAAATCACATCTCTTTGATGGTTCAAACAAGGGTATGAGCCATACAGATACTTTCCTCTCTCCAGTCTGGATTTCTTCCTTAACTCCAGACCACTATATAAAATTGCTTACTCGATATGTATTCTAAGATACGTAATAGAAACAGCATTTCCATGATCCTTCTCTTCAAATATGCACATCCACAATCCTCCCTATTTCAGTAAAATGTAACTCCATTCTATTAGTTGCTCAGGCCAAAAACACTGGAGTCATCCCTGACTCTCCCATTCTCACCACTGTTAGATGGTACCGGTCCATCAACAAATTTAAAAGTCTTTTTTTTTTTTTTAAGATTTTATTTAACAAATTTAAAAGTCTTAAACTTCAAAATATATCAGAATCTGACCATTAACTACATTCGTCTAGTTACTTTTATCTCTCACCTGGATTATTCCTATAACCTTTTAGTCTCTCAGCTTCCTACCTTTGCCCTCCTCATTCTGTTCTCCACAAAACAGTGATATTCTACTTAAAACCCTCTACTGGCTTCCCACTTCAAAGCAAAAACCAAAATCTTTAGGTTTGCCTACAAGGTTCTAATTTCCTACTCCTACCCCTCTTGTTTCCTCACTTTAGCCATAAACACATCAAGCATTCTCTGCTTCAGAGCCTTTTAACGTGCTACTCCTACAACATTCTTGCCCTTGATATCCACATGGCTTGCTTCCTTCCTTCCTTCTGAGACCTACTCTGGACAACCTTTCTAAAATTGCAAACCAGTTCCAACACTCTCCTCCCCATTCTACTCCCCTCCTGACTATAAGTTCTGTGAAAAAAAGGGTTTTGGTCTGTCTTGTTTACTACTGTGTCCCAAATCCAAAGTAGAACCTAGCACCTGACAGGAGCTCAGAAATGATTTGCTGAATAAATAAATGAATCCCCAAAGAATCAGGAAATACCACACCACCACAATCTCAAAATTCTCTCCAGAGAGTATTTCTAGTATTTATATTTGACAGTATTACTAGAACTTACTTGTTTAGTCTGGTTCCAAGACTGGTTCCAAGTTCCAAATTTTATATACATACATGATTTACCAGCAAAAAGTATGTATTAACTTGAAAACCTAGCATTTAATGACTATATTAAAACAAGTAACAACAACCCACACCAACCTTTAATGAGGAATAGTGGAAAGAGCACTGAATTGGGGCTCAGAAAACCCAACTTCTGGAGAACATACTGCCACTAATTAGACTACAGTTTAACCTCTGTGGGCCTTAGTTTCTTTATCTGCAAAAGTGCTGCGTAATTCTGATAATGTTTTTATTTCTGTTCTAAAAACCAGTTGTCCTGGATAAAAGCATCTACCTTTGGTTTTTCATAGTAAAGTTATCTGAGAACATATTTAAGGGGATAGGAAAAACATTCCAAACTCGAAGAAGATCAAGAGAAACAAAGCTTGCTTTGTGGGCAAAATTGCAACTGCAAACTTGAAAACTCTCCATGTAAGTGCTATTTTATTTCAGATAATTAGAAAATACAGGTAGGAGAAAAGAATATAAGGAGCACCGAACTGTAATCAGAAGCTTGGGTTTCACCAGTAAATTCACTATGCAACCATATGAAAGTCCCTTAATTAATCTCAGAGACCCCACTTGTTTAATAAGGGGCTTGGTCAAGGCCAGGGTCACCCAGATGCTGGTTGGGGAGGGTTAAGGATCAGAGTCCTATGACTCGCCATTAGAGAATCTGATTCAGTGGTCAAGGTGGGGCTGAGGACATTTTATGTTTTAAATAAACAACTCATCCAGTACTGATGCAAGTGATTAATAAACCAGTAGTTGTTACTACTTTGGACGATCCCTATAACCCATTCACACAAACATTTTATGACTTTGGCCAGTACTGTGCCTGAATTTCACATAGTCAAGAACTCACTTCTTAAGACTTTTTAAAACTCTTCCTCATACAAGGTTTCTTGCTCATACTGTCTCAAATACAATTGCAAAGTAATACTAAATTCATTTTCTTTTGGCATTATCCTGTTTTAATATTTTGTTGACTAGCAAATAAAAAAGACCAAAATAAAATAAGCTAGAGAACATGTACAATTTCTAAGCATTAACATGGAACTATATTAAATCTTTCAAGAGAGTATTTTTATTTCACTTTTAATTTCAAAACACACAAGTATTTTCTACTTTATCATTTAAAAAATATTTTGGGTGCAAGTATTTTCAAAGTACTTTCACAGTTTTAATGCAATGCAAATTTGTTTTGATTAAAATAATGTTAATAATGTTAAGCTAGTAACATTTGTATGAAGCTGTTTTTAAAAGCCCCTTTTTTAGACCTCAGAAAAACTAAGGCTTGCAAAGTTTATTTCTTGACCAAGAGAGGAAACTAATATTTATTGAATCTCTGCTATACTTCCAAATGAAGCTTTAAGCACATTTATATGTTGTCTCCTGTTTGACAACTTTTTAGTGTTATACCTGTTTTACAGAGGATTAAAATAAGGCAAGAGTGATTATATAATACCACCAAAATTCCCTAGTATTAGGAGGCAAAGCTAAAATTTTTACTAAGATCTTTTTCTTCTAAGTTATATGTGTTTCTCATTATAACAGGATACCTCTAAATATAATTTCAACGTAAGATAATGCTAATGTTACTGGTGCCTTTACTTACTCTAAAATTTTCAAGTAACAAACCCATATATTAACACCCAAATGCACAAGCAAACAAATGGCCAATCCTCTGCCCCGAAATTAGCAACCTGAAACATCAATCTGGCTGCCAAAAAAAGCAGGATCCATGGCTACTAAATATTTCCACAGTACAAGATTTCTGTTTTTTTTTGTTTTGTTTTGAATTTCCACTTCTATATTGCAGTGGTATTTTGTTTCAATTTCCCATTATCCAAAATGGTGTATCATTTGTTCTCATTCAATTTATAAATTGAGTACAGAGTACTTTGTCAGAATAGATGGAGCTGGACCGAAACAATGCTGTATCACTGCCTTAGGAGCAATAGCAGAACAGTAAGGGGACAAGCGCTCTCATTTTGCTTGTTATGCAACGGAAAAGTCCTCATTAAATACCCCCACAGCACCTCTGTAGAAATCATGCCAGTTTAATTATCCCTCAACATAGCACATAGGTCAACTCATGACTCCCTGACTTTACTATGAAATTATATCTCTCTACATGTTAGGCATGAAAGCACTGTAAGCTCTGAGGCAAGTGATTCATCTCTAGTTCCTTTGGTGCCAGCCCTGAAAATAAAGGGCAATGCCCAACAATGAGGCCCTGGGTCAGAGATGGATATAGTACTCAAAGGATTAAGGTCCTGATATACCTGTCTAGTTGGCCTTTTGTTGTTATGCAGCTATATGCTGCAGAATATTTACCTGAAAAAATACATATAGTACTACACCTGCAGGGATAATTCTACCTATTATTCCTATTAGCTAAGAACAAGTTGTCTTCACTACATCTACTTGTCATATGAAAAGCAATCAAATGGGCTTTTTTTTTTTTTAAACAGAACAAAAGCTAACCTAATATTCTTTAGTTTAATGAGTCTTACTAATTCTAAGAAATGATTTTTTTAAAACAAAAACATTTCTGAAGATAGAATGTTTCTAAAAAACCTATGGTCTCTCAGACTTGAGACACAGAGTATGTGGGAACATGTGGACATTTCATCAAGAAAAGTATGAGTTAGGGATGCCTGGATGGCTCAGTTCGTTAAGCATCTGCCTTCAGCTCAGGTCATGATCCAAGGTCCTGGGGTCAAGCCCTTCATCAGACTCCCTGCTTGATGGGAAGCCTGTTTCTTCTTCTCCCTCTGCCATTGCCGCTTCTTGTGCTCTCTTGCTCTCAAATAAATAAATAAATAAATAAAATCTTAAAAAAAAAGAAAAGAAAAGAAAGAAAGAAAAAGCATGAGCTAGCTAAATAGGCAAGCATTATACAAAGACCTTCCTAAAATACCCCTCACTGCAAAATAAAGCACAAAGGGTCCTGGGATCAAGCCCTAAGTATGAGTCTAGGTTCCCTGCTCAGCAAGGGGCCTGACTTTGACTCTCCCTCTGCCCCTCTCCTGCACATGCTCTAAATAAATAAATAAAGTCTTTAAAAAATGCTATGAAATCAGCTTCTGCATTACTCTCAAGTGCTGTGCTGCTCTCACTGTATATATGTGCAAGCATGACAACACACATCTACATTTCCATCTCCTTGGCTTAATCAAAGATGATAAAAATCTTTAAAGTAATTCTTTAAAAGTGTGAATGTCTGAGTCCTATTTTGACCTCTTACTGATGGATAAATTTCTTATCAAAAGGATATGGTAAAAAAAAAATTTTAATTGAGTGCATGCATAGGAAAAATTAATTAAAAGTTTTAAAAAATCAGGAACCTAAGGCAATGGAACTGGGAGGAGGAGAGGGAATAATCCTTGGGGAGAGGTAAATTTAGTCATTTTGTGACTATGAAAACAGAAAAAAAATTTTTTGTAATTTTAGTTGTTCATAACATCACAATAAGAATAATACACAAACTTTCATTCCTCTAACCCACAGATTCTCAGTCTCACACTGGTGACATTTTGGTCCAGAGAACAGTTTGCTACAAGAGGCTGTCCTTTACATTGCCCCTACCCACTAGATGCCAGCAGTGTCCTGCCCTCCACCCCATCAGTTGTAACAACCAGAAATGTTTCAACAGAGGGAAAAATCTGCCCCCTGTTGAGAACCACTGCTCTAACCTTTCAGTTACCAACTGAAAAAAAAAGGTTACCCTAGTTTCTCTGAAATCACCTGAAGGGCAGAAAACAATTTTAAAAACCCATTTAAAAGCAACATTGATTCAAGTGAGTTTTCTAGCTATAGAAGAAAAAGATTAGGACATTTATTTAGATTTTGCCCAGGAATTTAATATATAAGGATTTACACAATGGACACCTTAAAAATCTGAAATATCAAATAAAGTATCTTCTTTTTCCCTTATGCATTTTTATTCCCTTATACATTCATAAAATACCACCAATTAAGCAGCTGGAGGTAAGGAAATATACTCATTTTTACATTAGTGCCATCTAATATCAGAGATAGCTTCACTTTACATAATTTATATTATTTAGTATTTACAAAGAATAATTAAGCAAATGCTTAATCTAGGTCAACAATTTTGCTAAATACTTGATTTATATGCATTATCTCATTGGAAGAAGAAACAAATTAATTTACTATCACTATCATGAGTTATAAAATTCCTAACAGAGGTTTGGTTGTAACCAATCTTCCCGGTAAACTTTCAAAGACTACATGCCAGTAAAATACAGTAATCAGAATTTTAACACAATAAGCCACGTACAAGCACGGCACAGATGAAAAGAAGCTGTATCAACTCTTGGAGACTACTAGGGTAACAGTGATGGGTAAGTCACCACCTGTGACTACTAATTAGCAGAGTTCCTACATTACTCCTAAATGTCTAATTTCCAAACACTACATTTTATTTATTTTTAAAAACATTTATTTATCTGAGAAAGTGTGTCCGTGCACACATGAGTGACGGGAGGGGCAAAGGGAGAAGGAGACAGAATCCTCAAGCAGACTCCCTGCTGAGCATGGAGACTGACAAGGTGCTCAATCCCAGGCCCTGAGATCATGACCTAAGCGGAAACCAAGGATTGCCTGCTTAACGAACTGAGCCACCTGGGCAACCCCCAAGCAATAAATTTTAGAAAACAAGTACATTCAGCAACCCCAGAAACCCAAACATAAAGGAGAAAAGGAAGAAAGGTCTTATTATCTAAAAAGCAATAAAAAATGCAAATGCACACTAATACAAAACAAGCACTGGATTCTCTCAATTGATACACTTAAAAATTAAAATGACCTCCCTTATTTTCAATAGCATTTTTTTATTGACAAACACTTCACATAACATAAAACTCACCATTTAAAAGGTACACTTAAATGATTTCCAGCACACCTATCTTGCTGGGCAACCATCATCACTAATGACTCCAGAATAGTTCCATCACCCCCAAAAGAGATCCTGTACTTATAAGCAGTTAGTCCCAATATCCCCTCACCAATCTCATTGCAATTACTAATCTATGTTCTGTCTTTATGGATTTGCCTGTTCTGGATATTTCATGTAAATATAATAATGCAATATGTGGCCTTTCGTGTCTGGCTTCTTTCACTTAACATAATGCTTTCAAGGTTCATCCATGGTGTAGCATGTAACAGTTCCTTCTCATGGCTGAGGAATAAATCCATTATTTTTTGCAGCAATTAAGTGAAGCATTTCAAGTACTGTGTTTAGACATGTCACCTGAAACATTTTCAGCCATTCCTGGAGGCCTGTAGGTGGTTGGACAGATGTAATTCGGCGTCGTTGTTGCCCTTGGCCATTGGCTGCTCTCAGGTCTCCAAATGTTGTTGGTGTTGCTGAACATGGTACAAGCCCAGTGGTACTACAAAAAAAAAAAAAGAAAGAAAGAAAGAAAAAAAAAACCCACAAGAGAGGAAACAAAGATAGGCATTTATTAACAATAATGGACTTTAATTTAATAAGAATATGATCTGGCATATTTCGAACATCAATAAAATTATTACTTTTATTTGCTTATTCCCAGAGAGCAAGGATACACAAAATCTAGTCTGCTATTCTTAGAGTAGGTTTCCTGCCTCCTACATAGCCACCTGTTATTATCCCAGCAATGTTAATTGCAACCAAATGACAGAATCTCTATGGCAAAACTGCAACTTATTGATACATATAAGTAATGTTAAAATATATCCTTAGAAGATACAGTTCCCATCTCTCTTATGACCACTCCTTAGTGACTTAATTAAAGAAAAGTTTAAGTTTCCCTAATAAAAAGACCTATAAAGCTTACTAATGTTTTTAAAAATTCATACGTAGAAGCAGTATGCTCAAATATTTTGGACATTTCACTAGATATGTTCTGAATTATTTATAATATTTATTTTTCTCCAACTTCCCACTGTTGTTCATAAAGCTTAGCCTAGATGACATTTGACAAGAACAAGCCTTGATTAGACATAGATTTACTCAAAACAGTTAAATATTGAAAACTTACTATGTTATATGTAAAAATAAATAAAATGAGATGATCTAAATACTTTAATCCAATAATTTAAACTCTGAGACATTAAAGGAAAAAAAACCCTGAAATTGAATTCTGTCACTAGTAAAATGAAAGAGTTAAGACTAGATGATTTATCTCTAAAACTGTCCAACTTTCCTAAAAATGACTAATAGCAGAACAAGTATAGTTATAACTAAGTTATTAATATCTTAAGCTTTACCTTCTAATTTCAATAATAATTAAATCATTTAATCTTCAGGTAAATACTGAGTATCTCTATTTTAGAAACACTTTGAAAAAAAAGTGTACAAAGATTCATAATTACATTTGTAAAATAATCTTCAATTTATTGAGCTATGATAATAAAGTGTTTTAAATCCAAAGAACATACAAATTATATCCTAATAGCTCAGTATTTGGCCCTGATAAGTTACTAATGAAACAACTCCCCAATTCTTTACTATCCAACATATCTCATTATTTTGTTTAAAAAATCTATCTTAGTAACCAGATTTTACAGAAAAATCTACAGATCTACCACATTTAAATCTTTTAACATTATACACCTATGATAATCTCTAAAATACAACAATTAAATCTATCTTCCTTCCTGTCTATCAAATTTCAAAGGTAAGCTCATTTTCTTCTCCAAAATGAAACACAATGTGATCATAACTTAAATTTTCTAATAAAGAAGATGGAAAATCAGTTTCATTCTTATTATTAGAAAATCTGTCAAAAAAAATTAAAAAACACCAAACATATACTGACAAAGTCTCCAAAAAGACATGGAAACCAATATGCTGTTTGGTTTGCTTTGATAAGATAATGTTAAAAGTGTTAAAAGGCTGAAAACAGAACTTGTACCTTTTCAGGTGCTTTCTCAATATAAAAAATAAGCAACTAAAGGCAAAATTTTATTAAAATGTGTTCTCTAGTAAAAATTCAGTATTTATTTACAAGTGACCTTAAAAACAACTGAAAATTTTAATACCTTTGTCCTGGTATCAGCCATATTAATAAAAGGCCAAAATGATACGGCTGACTGGAATCTACACATTAAAAATAGTACATTTTTAACATTAAACTCAACTTTCTCATCTAAGAAATACTTATCAAGACTAGAAGAAAAAAGCAAAAATGAAGTGAAGAGTTTCACTTGTCTCTCTTATCACTCCACACCCTCTGGTGGAGGTGCCCAAACACAGTGAAACTGTCAAAAGGCAAAGGGCAAGTAAGAGAGAGGGGGACGGGACAAATCGACACGGGGAAATCACACAGAAAGCATTTCTTGAATAAACAGGAGATAGTTTTATTTTTCTCTTTGTATCATCTCTGCATTTTTTGCATATAAAACTAATTATTATGATTTCTAAATTTCACAGAAGAGCATTTGAAAAAAATTTGTCTACAACTGAATGAAATAAAAATATAAACTCTGGGGAAAAAAAGAAATGCAATCTCTAACAATGCCCAATCACAGAAACTTAAGTCTGAGCAGTGTTAATTTTATTGCATCTTATATAATAAGCGTAACTTTAAACCAAAATATTTAGGGAAAAAAAATGTCACCATCACGAAGTTCTTATTGCTTCTAGAGCTAACTTTTATTAAGTAATTTGAAGTGACAATTATCCAAAGAAAAGCAAAAAAAGCTCTGAAGATACTTTTGTCATTTAAATTTTAAAATACCACATTCTGAATGACATCCAAAGCCATTTTTAATTGGCTGGGTAATAGATATTGTGCTTAAGTTAGCCTAATTAGCATGAGAGAGGGAAAAGTTTTATATTGATGCAAAATCCAAAAATGATGGAAGGTGCACAAAACAAGACTACAATTGTATGTAGTTGTTATGGAAACTATTTCACTGGTGTGGAAATATATGTGTTAAAAACATAAGATCTACCAAGCAAATAAAAGGGGATTTCTAAAACAGTAAGATTTATTTAGTAACTGTGAGGTTTATTTCTCTGCTAATAAATGTATCTTCAACTTTGCATATATAAATATCTATCCTAGAATAGCTGTTGCTATAGTAACAAGATATATTTACTCATATTCACATTTTAGAATTTACTTTTCAAAATTCCTTAAAATCTGTCATTTAAAAATTTTGTTCATAACAGAAATTCCGCTTGTGTCTTATTTCAAAGTATTAGTAAGAAAACACAGGCTATAGTGATGGTCATTCTTCTTACTTAAAATTATGTATTTCTCGATTTTTAGTGATCTCAAAATGTGTTAGAGTCAACAGTAGTAGTGACATTATAATTCTTTGAGAATAAACTGGAAGAAATGTTTTTGGAATCACCACCTCTTTAAAGAAACAAAAATCATGAGAGAATCAATTATTGTACTTAATATTACCTTGTATATTCTGAGACTTTGCATGGTTTCTTTCCCAAAGAAAAAGAGCGGACCTCAGAACCATGGTCTAATTTTCTTTTCATCTATAAGGTAAAGCAAATGAGATAGATTTAAGAAAAAAAATCACCTGTCCCAACTATCAAATCTTAACATTAGCACTGGCAATAGTGAAAAAAATTCTTAAATTTTCACATGCCTAAATTTTCATTATTTAGGCATAGTTAATGTATGTAGAAAATAAATGCTTCATGGTTTCTTCTACTAGTTCTACTTTGTTTTACTCTTTAAAGATTAGGAAGGTGAATTTCCCCCTCTCCAATATTATATCCAGAAGAATAGCATATGCTGATCTAAAAATTGATATTCATCATACATAGTCCTTGAGAGTGATATGCCTTTCACATTTTCCAGTTTAAGAAACAACATGGGGGAAAATGTCATGTTAATACACATATTACAGAACCATATTTACCATGTCTCTCTTAGTGATCATCATTTTCCTTTAAAAACATATTTTCAAGATAAAGGGGACAACAAAATTCAAAATTTCAAAACCTGAATGGAAGTAACAGTAATTGAATTTAAAACACACAGGTTATTACAAAAGTGTAAAGACAACGATGTAAATAAAATGATCTTGAAAAGTAATTATATAAGGCAAAAGCAATGAATATGGGTAATGAGGGGAGTAAAAAAGTAAATCTATAACAGGAGAGAAGTCTGGAGTTGGTATAATAAAGGTGGAAAAAAAGCCTATAATTGATATTTACAGAGAATATAACTTCACTGACAGATGCTCACTCAGGACAAAATATTCTAACTTGAAAAGCAACAAGAAGATTTTAAAAGAATGAGTTAAATATCTTCGTAAGGTATATCCAACATATACAGTTTTTAAGTATTATGCTATGTATGTGTAATACTGTAAATATATTCAGAATTGCATTTTGTCAACATCAAAATTGAAATATTTATTTTTTATATTTCACCATCCGTTAACTGAGGTCATCTACCTATAGATCTGTTATAAAACTAGAAAATAAGATCGGTTAAGATTCAACTTTTTCTACTTCAACAGCCCCCTCAAGATTTGTGTCTTCTAATTAATTACTGTACCACTGAAAATTATGGGGAAGGGGGGGAGACCCAATGCGTGATAGACAGCTATCCTCATTTTTTAATAAGGTGAAAACCCTTGCTTTGCAGCAGACTTTTTTTCTTACCTACTGCCTCACAGGGAAACATCATAACACAGCATGCTACATTATAAATACTAAAAAGAACCAACGAGACTCAAAAAATTTTTGAACCACACTCTGGATAATAAAGACTATGTTTTTATCATCATGAAAAAGTCTTCCAAAATACAGGGACCATCTTATGATATCAGGGGCTAGAGTAAGGGTACAACAAGCTCATCCACAATTTTTACCTTAGTTCAAGAAATACCTCCTGGAAAGAAACGGAATTGGTCTTATTTCAACCCTTTGGAAGTTTCTGTACTCATTACATCGTTTTAAAGTGATTCCTCTCAAAAACCATTATTTTCTTTCTCCAAACAGTTTTAGTAAAAAAGAAAAATAAATATATAAGCTTTAATATATAGATAGCCACGTGCTTCCATGTATATAAATTATAGACACGTAGACATACACGCAAATGTATCTATCAGGAAGGTCAGTCAGTACAGATCACCTTAAAAATCTAGTTTTTTCCATAACTTCCACAGATTCTTATTTTCAAAATTAACATGAGAAACTTTGATATTCATTCTAATTAAGTTGTAATACTGGCTTTTAGAACTTCCCTGGGTATCTTGTAAATACACATTGGTGCAAATGCTATTTGCCACCAAAAGCAAACTTTATTTCCATCTTAGAAACCCTTCAATGAATAAAAATGCCCAAAAGACATATTGAGGGAACCATTTAGAAAGGATTTTTTATCTTCAGAATATTTTACTAAATAAAGCACTTTCTGTAGGACTACAGAAGTCTCTTAAATATTATATTGTTTACTGAACATCCTGACTTTAGAACCAAAAATTAATTCTGCAATTTTTTAAGGGGCATGGAAAGTAAATACGACCTTTTAAAATCTAAGTCCTAAATATTCTAGTGATTCTAGACTTTAAAAGAGTCAGTTAAAGAAAAAAGAAAAGAAATATATATGTATATAAGGTATAGAAAAATTAAAGGCAGAAGATTCACTAAAAGCCAACTAAGGGTAGAGTATTTCCAGGTCAGCATTTAACGGAGCCACATTTCCAAAGTCTAAATATATTTTTAGTGAAAAATTTCCAGATTAAAATATTCATTTTACTTTAAATTTAAAGCTGTTTACAGCTTACGTTGTCTTTGCATTATTTGCTTACATTCACGTTATAAAACAGAATACCAGCCATCCAGCCACCCACCAAAATTAGAGGATACTGCAGCCATCTCTGATGATACAGATTTTCCTTCTCAGGCAGGCACACACACACACAATCACACAACACAGAAAGAAAACAGATTACTTACTTTGTAAAAAATCATTTTTAGTGTGCCGTAGAAACCCATATTTTCTGTATTTTTCCCCTTCAGTGATTCTGTGCCCCCGTGTGTCCGGCTGCTTGGCAGTCTCTGACAATATAAACCTTTTTCAGGTAGGTATGTCACAGATTCTAATGTGGACATGCTCAGGCACGTCAGAAAGGGAAGATTAGGGAGCAGAACCGGCAACAAAACTCCACAGTAAAGGCAAATGCAGCTCAGTATCAAACAGCTTCTCGGGACACACATACATACATGCAGCTTGACTGAGAAGAACTCGAGGGAATAATGAGAGAGAACCGAGAAGATTATTGGAGGAGACTATGCCCTGTCAAAGCCTTGACTGAACAGATTCCTCCCTCAGCAGCAGAGGGATCAGATTACATCTTCCCTTGAACACAGAATGGTGCAGTCCAGGATTCAGCAATGCAGACTGCACATCAATTATATGGTGATCCGCTCCAGGGAACCCGTAAGCACACAACGCACTGAACAGAGGGAGGATGTGGGCAGCGAATGAGACCGCCCCCACACAACAACCCCCTTCCCCTTGCGAACTTTCTGGAGATTATTTTGTATTTTGGAAAACCTGCATTTCGGCAGAGTTTTAAATGGCAAGCCTCCTTTCCACAAATAAGTGCTTTCAGAAACATTCTGAAAATGGAATATATTTTCCATACAGTCTTCCCAACAGAAGCAAAGCAGGCTATTTCCACTAACTGTTATCCTATTGCAGTCCTGGCACAGACTGATCACATTTTTCAAGTAGTTTAGATGATAGAAAATGAGCAATCCCAGAGGGAGAAATTAAATAGTCTTTGGGGGGATTTACAATAAAGTAGACCAGTTTGGAGCACATAACATTTGCAGAAATTATGTAATAAGTTATATTTCAACTTGCATATTTCTTATATTAACATTTAATGAAAATATTCCCTATGTTTTTCCATTTCACTCATTTAAAAACATATCAAGAAAATTACCACACACTTCATCAATTCTTAGTAATCATGACAATTTATTTTTAAGACTATCAGGTTGGTATTAAGTGTATAAAGTTTGGCCAAAAGGTTCCATTTCTCCAAAGAAGCAAAAACTGGGCTCATTGGAGAGTTTTAACCTTATTTGTGAATTAAATCTTGAGTAAACAAGAAGCACTGGACTTCTACCTCCAAAATTATTTTGAGAGGAAGGTATATTGCTATCTTTAAAAAAGCATTTTACATAATAATAAAAAATACCAAAGTTTGCCCGAAGGCAACCTTTTTCTCAGAACAACTACTTCACAAATCTAGATATTTTATCTCGCAACTTGCTACACAACTAGCTTCAGAGGCAATTATAAGATTCCTTGGACTAGAAAGACCCATTATTAAGGGTCTAGTTAATTAACTCCTACCCTCCCCATTAACATTCTTTATTACAAGTAAACTGTGTGCCTATAGTTATTTAAGTACTTAAAAAGTTTGCTCAGAAAAAAAGAAATACTATTTGGACTTACTACATTTTACTACTCTCTGCTATGGTTAACGAATGACTTTCATTAGGTAAATGATTTTAAATGCTATATAAAGTAGTTACCGTAATTTTAAAAATAAATATGTTTACCTTTATAACTAAGACATTAAGTCAGTGTAATGTCTTTTACTTTAAAACATAAATGAAATAAGATAATCTAAAATTTTATGAAGATATATATCTTGGGTCTTCTGGAAATAACATTCTCTGTATAATCTTTTTAAAAAAATCTGACTCTTAAATTCTTACCCTCAGAAACAATTATGTACATGTACCCAACAAAAAGTTAGTTTTCTAAATAAACAATAAGCTTATTTCAAAGGAAAGTTCTTTTTAGGAAAAAAAAATCCAACTGTTAGGAATATACCCATAAACCCTTTTGTTAGAAGATTCAGAGCACTCAAATATTTAAAAAATAATAATAATGCAAAGTTTTTTAAAAAAAAGTAAAAAAAAAAAAAGTAATTTCCCATTCACCACCTGCCTCAATTCTGGGCTATATCAAGAAACTAATTATAAAATGAACACCTGAAATTTTCTCTAAAATTTTTCAGTGGTAACTAGCTTATTAGAGGACAATGTATATCTTGACTTCAATTGAAATCATGTCCTCTCTCTAAATGAAGTAACTTTTCCAAATTAAGTCCTCTCAATTGAGGACAAAGACCAACTTTAATAAACCATGGTCACTCTCAAAATCTAGGGTATTTAAAGAAGAAAATAACTTAATTTTGTATATTCAAAGGAATGTTCTTATGGTTACAAAGTTCCTTTTATGGGATGAAGTTATGGGAAAACCTGATGCTCACAAATGTGTATTTTTATGTAAGTATATATATTCATGTTTTATTTTTGAATAGGCAAAATATTTACTTGATTCAAAACTGGAAATGATAATCAAAAATTATATACTGAAAAGACTTTCTACCACCTGACATCCCCATCTTCTGTGGATCCCATTTGATAATAATCTTTATTAGTTTGTCCTTTAAGTGAGAATGTGTATGTTTATAAGTACTCATGAAGACTTTATTTTCCCAAATATTTCAACAACTCTCCCTACTATTTTGTTTACAATGTTAATTTGAACTGTGAAGAAAGAATTTGGCAAGCAAAACTAGTCAACCAAACCTCTAACCAGATTTCAAAAAAATTGAATAAAAATAATTTTTAATATTCTCTGAAGTACTATTAACCAAAGTTGTGATCTATTAATTTCATCATAATCTATACTTGAACAAAGCAAATGAAACCATTCTCCATTCCTATTTCTGAGAGTCTTGGCTAAAATACAGATGTTTAAAACTTTATTCAAAGATTTAAGTTTTTTAGTAGTACGAATGAAAAGGCCTTTCTGTATGTTAGCTATAGCTATCTCTTTTTTATCCTTGGGGTACACAGGAACATTTCAAAATTGACATCAGTCCATAAGCTATGTCAATAAGTTTCAGGAAAAAAAGTACTTTAAGCTCTATGCTAGAATGTTAACTAGTAAGTTCAATGAAAAAAAGATTAGATAGTCAACTATATTACAGCTAGACAATACCTGTGTTTGTCACTCAAATTTTTAGAATCACTATCTCAATGTATTAGGTATATTTTCAATATAATAAAGTACATTTTCATGTAATTTCAGCTAAGCAACGAATTTCCCATCCTATAAGCCTTACTGGAATCTATTAGTAAGGGGAGTGACTGCTAATTCAGACCCAATGCTCACCTCTATCACAACTCCATTGAACTAGATACATGAATGAGAGCAGTTACTTAAGAAACAAAGAAAGATATGAAGATGTACTGCCCCAGAGTCTAGGACTCTGGGAAATAAGGCAGTAGAATGATTAACCTGTGAACTAGCATAAAAGAAATGGCTCCTTCTGAAAAATTAGTTGGGATGACTAAGTTTTTAGAAGGGCAAGTTGTAGTTATGGGCATAAACCAAAACTAATCTACATGTGAATAGTGAGAAAAATATAAACAGTAAAGCAGTCTTCACTGAATCATGTATCTTCAGAGATATATCTTTATACATGGTGTCAACAGGGGAAGCAGTAATAATTTTCCCACTTGACTCTGAATTCATTATTTCCATTTTAAATAATTATTTTATTATTATGCTTATCATACCTCATTGTTATTGTTTTAATACATCTTCTTCCACTACCATCTACTTCTTGAAGGTTCCCATCTTATTCTAAGCCACAGTAGAAAAATGATACATACTAAATAATGTTTTTGAATAACTGGTCATATTAGCAAACAGTAGCAACCATATAAGCAAAAGTAGCAACCATGGGACGCCTGGGTGGCTCAGTGGGTTAAGCCACTGCCTTCGGCTCAGGTCATGATCCCAGGGTCCTGGGATCGACTCCCGCATTGGGCTCCTTGCTCGGCAGGGAGCCTGCTTCTCTCTCTGCTTCTCTGCCTGCTTGTGTGCTCTCTCTCTCCTTCTCTCTGACAAAAAAAAAAAAAAAGTAGCAACCATGGCATCATTTTTCTAAAGCATAAATATGTTATAGTTAGTACTAAAAAGTCTATCTATTGTATTAGAATTGATAGTATAATATTATTGGTTCTTTTCACTATCTTGCTAACATTTTCTTTTAAGTAGGCTCCACACCCAGCACAGAGCCCAAGGTGGGGCTTGAACTCACAACCCTGAAATCAAGACCTGAGCTGAGATCAAGAGATGGATGCTTAACTGACTGAGCCACCCAGGTGCCCCTATATTGCTAATATTTAAAGACTTACTTTCATTTTATAATAAAAGAATGTGTTTATAGTCTTATGTCAGTGATTTTATTATTATCACGACAACATTCTTTACTCTGATATTACACTAGAAAAACTACCTACCATAATTAGCTGTCTTGCCCTAGCATAGAATATAGATTAGAGACAGCTCAAAACTTCAACATCAAAGAAAGGAATGTCAAGCATGCTAAGTTTGGAAAAACTTTTTGAAATCTCACTAACCCACTGTCATTAACTTTCTGGGATGTGAGTTCTTTTTTTTTTTTTTTTTTTTTTTTTTTAAGATTTTATTTATTTATTTGAGAGAGAGAGAAAGCACAGAGGGAGAGTAAGAGGGAGAAGCAGACTCCCTAGTGAGCAGGGAGCCCTGCATGGGACTTGGTCCTAGGATTCTGGGATCATGACCTGAGCTGAAGGCAGAGGCTTAACTGACTGAGCCACCCAGGCACCCCTGGGATATGAGTTCTTATTAAAAGGTTCACAACTGAAATTGAAAAGTTAACAGCCTATCCTATCACAGGTATTATGAATTAAAAAAATAGCATGTATGCCCAGCATCTACAGTTTCCCTAGGCAAGCAGGTGGCAGTATCGATCAAGGAGCTATTTCCCACTCTTACTCATTAATTAAGCATTTATTTAGCATCTAGGATTTGTCAGGCACAGGACAGTATATAATTAAGAAAACTTTTTTTCCTCCATTGAATTTATGACACAGAATCGGGTCATCTATACACATCTGACTTTTAGAACTCAAACTGAAATTAGTTCTCAATTAGTTTCTTGAGAATATGTAAAATAAAACAAGGTGAGCCAGATTTAGTTTGAAATTACCATCCAGGTAAACAAAGACTGAGATATTACTGCATTAGAAAAAAAATCACAAACTATATATAACTTTAAAATAAACTTGTTTTGGTAGGGGGGTAGTGCTTATAATAATAATATACAAAATCCTAACCTCAGTAAATCAAAATGCAAATCACAACACAGCTCAGACTGGTTTGAAGAATTTTTAAGATAATTATAATTGTAGGAGTAGTACTTTCATAAATTTTTCTTTTTCTTGAAGCTTAAGGTATTTATAACTATTTACAAAAATGTAGCTCATAAAGATTTGATACAAATAAACTGTAACATTAATTCAAAAACATTGAGTTTTTTCATCCCTTCTAATTAGACCAATTAGTTATCAGATAAACATATGCATATGTATATATCTATATCTATATATATACACACACAAACATGTAGAGTTTGACACAATAATGTAAGTTGATTTTTATTTATTATTATTATTTATTTATGAACATGAGCATTGGAATTGGAGAAACCTGAATTTAAATACCAGATTTGCCATTATTAGAATGCAACCCCGGTAGGGGTTATTTGACCTTTATGAGTTCTGGTTTTTGTAATGGTAATTACCATCTACCTTACCAACCTAACCCACAGTCATTGTGAGGACCTAGGAGATGCCCAGAGTATAACAGATATCCTATAAAATAATAACTGTTATTAACAGGAGAGAAAAGTGAGGTAGAGAATTAAGTGTCTTGCTTAAGGTTATGTAGCTATATTAGAACCTTAGACTCTGGTCCCAAGTTCACTACTTTTAACTCATTTCTATTAGATATGTGACAGCTCAAGTTAAGCTAAAAAAAAATCAGACATTGCTAAAGAAGGGGGAAAAATTACATTTTGCAAACAGCAATTACATATGCAAACTATAACTAAATCTTGATTATTCAGTTCATGGAATAATTATCTGGGTCCATATGACTATGCTTCTGCTAAATGTGGGAAATCTGAAGCAAAGACATGGTAGCGATTGAGGAAAAGGTGACAGAACCCGAAAGATTTAAGTTAAAAATAATTAAGAAATAACCACCTATATCCCAATATCTGTAAAATGCTACTGAGGACAAATAAAAACATTACAGTAATAACCTTTCTCTCCCCAAGATACTTATAATCCAGCTTGTAAGACAAGAAACTAATAGAAAACAGTATCTATCAAGTGCCAAATTGGGGAGTTTAGGAGGTCAGAAAATAAAAAATCATTCCAACAGTCTGAAAATATTTCATATAAAATGCTTTTGTTTCTAAGCTTGAAAGACAGAAGTTTGGTAGATGTTGAGGAGAAAAAAGGAAATCATCCCTTGTGGGCCAAAGATATATGTGGAACTACCACTGTCATTAGCTTGAAAAATTAACATCATCTGTAAGTCTTCTAGTAGTCAGTCTTACAAGGTTCATCAGGGCATAACCTATTTAGCAATATATCTCCATATACAAACATTAAACATTATAGTTAAAATATTCTTTAACTTACTAGTAATGGTTTCTTCAAAAGTACTTTCTGCCATGACTCATTCTCCCATTTTAGGGATAATATGTGTCTTTCTGTACAAGAAGAACTTTACTGTGTGGGTGTAAAGACTGTTGACTTTTTATTTAGTTATAAACACTGACTAATAGGGGGTCCTTCTGTTTCAATAGGCACTTATACAAGATCATACATACAAGCAGCTTGTACTCAAGGGGGGACTGGTGCAGAAAGAAGAGATTTTTTAAATAAATATTCATTCAAACCTTATAATCTCTCCCAAACTTGATGAAAAAACAATAAAAAATATAATTCAGGGCAGTAGGGTACATAATTCATTGACTTTCACCAGTATGTTGGAAAAGGACCTCTGATGTTAAGAAAAAAAAAAATGCATGACTTGCTTGGAAAATTAAACATCTTGTTCTACATCCAGCCCTTTCTCTTCATGGCCTGCCCCTCTAGCCCCAAACTCAAAGCCTCCTTTTAAGGAAAATTCTTCATTGTAAAAAATTTTCAAGTCATAGAAACTGTTCATCATGTCCAGAACTAGGGAAAGGACTACTGTAAAGTAGAAGGTACGTAAGGTTCAAACACGTGATATAAAGTATGGTACTTTGTAGAATAAATATGCAAATATTAAGTGTATGTGTATGTATGCCTAGAGAAAAGCCTATGTAAATACATAAATATATTCACAGTGGTCATCTAAGTGCCTTAATAAGAAGAGGTTTTTCCTCTTTTTTCTTACCTGCCAATAAACAAATTTACTTGCATAACCTTTGAGCACCTACTCTGCTAATAACTGTTCTAGGCTCTAGGTATAAGATGGCAAACAATGCAGATGAGCTTTCTACTCTCACATAGTTTACATTCTAGGAGAGGGGGAAGACACATAATAAGTAGACAGTACATGAGTAAGATAATTTCATATAATGCTTAGTTTTAAGAGATAAACAGGGTGCTATGAAAGATGTAGGTACTAAGGGTAGTAGAGAAGTGTGGCTAATTTTGAATGGCATCACCCAGGAAACAACTGTTAAGTCAAAATGAAAGAGTAGCGCCTAGGATCAGCAAGAATAAGGCCAGTCTGGCTAGGATGGTGTGACGGGCACAAGATGATGTCAGACAGATAACCAAGGGCCAGATCATGTAGGATCTTGCAAGTCATGGTCAAGAGTTCGGATTTAACTCTAAGTGCAATGTGACCTCATTAGAGGATTTCTAGAATGAGAGTAAACACAAAAGAACTTCTCTATGTATTTTTGCCTATATTATTTTTTATACTTTCAAAAATGCATATAAAATTAAAGATTGCTCACAAAATAATTCTCACTTGCTGAAATTAGAAATACAGAGACAATATATAGCTGTATTTGAACTCTTTCAACTCTTTCATCCAGCAATTACTCTTCCATTTCCTCATACTTACTCTCCAACTGAGCGCCTATCCCAAAAGGTTCCTAAACTTAGGAAAGAGAATTGGAATAGCAGGTAAGACTTAGTCCGTACCATGTGCCAAGCACTATCCTAAATCTTTATAGCAGGTAACTCAATTCTGTAAGAATGGAGGAGTATCTACTATATCATATCTCTATTTCCTTGCTCTTCTACTTTTTCTATGTTCTGATTTTATCTTTACATTTGATAATTTACTCTTTTTGAGAAAGACAGAGATGCTGGGCTCAGATCTCTGTAGATGGATCTGCCAGCCTTCTTTTAGCAAATGTCTACAATGGTGAAAGACATGGTTACCTTTAGTTATTAGAGACAAAAGGATTTTACCCAAGGTATACTTTTTACTTCTCTGTGATCATAAAAAATTCCAGAAAATAATCACAGAATCTCAAAGTTGGAAAAAGCCTTCCAAAAGCTTAGTACAGCCTCATGTATGACCCTACTTAGGTACACCCTTATTAGCATGTAGTCATCCATGATCTGCTTAATCTAAAATACATGTTTTTCTCAATTCAGTAATCTTTTATTGGTTTGCTTCCCAATTCTGATAATTATGTCCAATTATAAAATTTGACTAGCAGATACATGAAGTCCAGATTCAAACTTATTATACTTTTAAAATATAGCCTCTCTTCTCATCTCAGTCATCTTACAAAATATTCAGAAGAATTTAAAGTGAGAGGGGATAACTTTAACCAATCTTTTTAAAACTCTAGCTATGAATCAAAGTCTGTGGACTAGGAATTATTTCACTTATTCAAAAACACTTATTAATTCCATATTGGTGGTAGGCCACTAAGAAACATAAATCACCCCAGGTTCTTGCTCTGGAAAGTGTGCATTATGGTGAGCTTTAATCAATTCTTTACTTACTTTAGAGTAGCTTGCCTACTCTTTAAGTATCTGTGTTTGATATAGCTGTCAAGTAAGGAGGGAAGAACCTAGTAATCATGCCCCACTACATTTAAAAAGGAGGATTCTAAAGATTCATTTTAGAAACATCAATTTACATTTTAAAGCAATTACTGTATATATAATTTAACAAACTGCATTCTTTGCTTTGAAAGAATCAAGAATTATCTGACTAGCATAATGCCTACATGATCCCCTACCTTTTTAGGTACTTCCAACAGACTATAAAGATTCAGTATATAAAAGCAGAGTACAAAAAAAAGGCTGCTTGAAATAGATGGGTCATAAGTGTGGTTTGACATAATTTTGCCTGTCATGGAAATATTTTCAAAATAACTATTCATCTGAAAAGGTATACAATCTATAGTAGTTTTTTATTCACAGTGAACTGTAAGATCAATGGTCAGGAACACTTTGACATTTTGGCAAAACCACTATAATAGAAATATTTTATTTATAAGTTATTTTCTTTATTAAAAAGTTATTTCATATTTAAGAATGCATTTATCTGTAAACACTCAAGGCCTCCAAATGTTTAAAAATTAACTTTGAAAGTCTGCCACACTTGATAGATGATTCTAAAAAGTTCTTTCTGCAGGATGGATATCGTGAGCTTTCTTCCAGCTGTGTGAACTCCTGGTATATAATGATGGCACAATGACTACCAAACAAATGTGCACTACAATTTAAAAACTTCTCTGTGCATACAGCTGGTCCACTGAGAACCGTTACATGGTGATTTGAGAACACTCCTGAAAAACTGAATCTTCAATTCTTTTTAATTGAGTCAATACATGTTCACACTCTTACAACATGAAAAAAAAATCCTATGAGGAATAGCTTAACTGTACTAAAGCACATAAAGTCAAAGTTAGCAAAAAGATGTTGAACTATGGAATATTCTTAAAGTTATAATATTTTGTTAGCTCTTGGGATAAAGACACACACACACACACACACACACACACACACACACACACACCCTCTTCATTTTCAGCCTTTCCTTTAAAGTTATTCTATCAAGAGACAAAATAGTATACTAAGAACATATTTTTCAAGAGATGTTAAATGAAGACATGGTAATCATCATGATCACAATGTAAAGAGATTAAAATTAAATGGTATTTTAAAGATATTTTTATTCAACTCGCTTTTGCAAAAAAACAGATTTTGTTAGACCAAGATGTAATTTACTCCCCACCAATTCATTTATTTCAAAGACTTTAACTTTGTGAAATGTATTACACTTGTTTTTCCACATAGGTAGTGTAGAAAAAGGAAATTACTGTGAGAAAAACTTATGGTGAGCCTCTAAACCCAAATTCCACTGTAATATTATTAGTTTCATCCAAATGAATCCTGCCCCATATAATGGTTTCCTATTTTCTAAACAATGAAACAAGATGGAAGAAAGAAAACTAAACAGTGATTCAAACATTTTATTTTGATAGATCTACATCTGCTACATTCAAGAAATATCTAACCAAGGGTTGTTGAAAGCCAGGCACTAAGCAAAAAGTAGCAAAACTGAGCAAGATGTCATCTCTATCCTGGAAAAACTACTAATTTGGGTGGAAGGACAGTCAATTCGATTTTTAAAAAAGGACAAATCAATGTAATTGGTAAAGAAAATTGCTCAATTTATATGACAATGCATAGAGCTAGAGAGAGGAAGAGATATTTCCAAGAAACACAAGGTAATATTTTAAACCTAAAGAAAAAAGGGAAAATAAACAACACTACACTTAATTTGAGTGCTCCTTTACTGCCCACCATTAAAAATATCATAAACTATTCCAGCTTAAATAAGCAACTGTTTAAAAAAAATAAAGTTCTCTTAAGAAAATGAAGTATACAGAGAAGAGAACTGACAGGCACTCTTCTAGATGCTTACATAAAACTCACTGAAGCTGTCTAATGACCGCATGAAGTAGGTACAGTCTTTCAGATGAGGAAACAGGAGCCAAGGGCTTAAGTGACTTGCCCAAGGGCATACAACTATTATAGGGTGGCTGGGATTTGAAGACAGGCAAATCTTGGTCTCCAGTTTACCGAAAATGATAATAGGGTTTTCTACCTACACAGCAATAAGTATTGGTAGTTAATAAATCTCTAGGATGTTTCCCAAGCAATTTCAGTATGCAGATGTATGCTGTGTGCATGAAATCTATGTTAGAGTCATAGCAGACACAGAGAAAGAAGAGACAAACTAGATAGCTAATTGTGTACTCTGATACACTTTACTGCTGGGAATTTATCAAGAGCAGCTTGACAAAGAATTAATACGCTACTGCCAGTGCCTCCTTGGCGAAGGCTTGCTCCCATTATCTTTGACATTATATTGAGGGTAGGTAGCCATTGGTAGGCAGAGTGAATGAAAATCTATCCGATGAAAGGTGCTTACAGTAATACATGCATTTTGCTTCCTTTTCTAACCCCCCCCACAAGAACTATTTTTACCCTCACTCCCTCATGCCTTTTTCTTTCTATCTCTGAAACATGAAATAATGAAAAAGAGTTGAGAACAGAATACAGCAAAGTATCTCATTGGAGCCTCCTTTTGAAAGGGAGGCTTTCTCCCTTACCCAATTTATCTGAACACTATAGAAAACTGGCAAAAGTTATGTATCCCAATACTAAAGAAACATTTTAAATGTTCTCATTGGTTATTACAACCCCAAAACACTTAACAGGGAATTATGACTTCCACTTGGTTCTGACTTTTTTAATTTAGTAGACAGCCTAAAAATACGTGACTTGTTAACTAAGTAATAGTGTGGGGGGTATTTTTCGGGGTATATATACAACTTATGCTTCAATATATGGTTATACTTTGGTCCTGTTTCTTAATTTCATTACACAGATCTTTTTGTAAGGACCAATCCATCTTTAAAAAATGTGAATTTGATCCATGTGTGGTTATCACTTCCTAGGTATAAACATCAGTCCCGATACATGCATATCTCTGTGATTCTATCCATTACTGTTTCAACTAATTATGTGTATTCTACCTGGGATACATAATTACAACAAATGTAGGTTTAAATGGTTATTTTAATTTCCTGCAAACACTCATTCAGTTGTATTTATTTGGATGCCTATCATACACAAGTTAAGGACAGTCTCAGCTTCATGGCTGTGATAGGAGCTTTTATAGTGTGGTAGGAGAGGAAGATAATGAAATAAAGCAAAGTAGAGATAAAATTATGGTAAATGCTGCAGTGTTAAGAAAATGCATTATGTTAAGGTTTTTACCTAGTCCGGGGGTTCAGAGAAGACCTCTCTGAAGGAATGACTGAAGTGTGTTGTGGTGGGGGAAGGGCACCCCTATGGCTGTAGAATAGAGGTTCTATGGCAAGTACAAAATGAGGCTAGAAGAGTAGACAAGGGCTAGATTATGCAAGACCTCATAAAGGATTTTGGTCTTTACCACAGGAGTAATGAAAAGCTTATGCTGGATGTTGGTCAGGGGAAGGAGATAATCAGATATGCCTCTTGAAAAATCATTCTAAATGTAATATTAAAACCAGAATGGAAGTGAGAGTGGATGTGGCAGAAATTATGTGAGGAAGTTATTCCATGAGACCAGGAAAGAGAGAATAGTTGCTTAGACTAGCTAAGTGCAACAGATGAATAGAAGTGAACATTTAAGAGATATTTAGGACATAAAATGAATAGCATTTGGTGACAGATTGATTAGTTGTGAAGAATAAAGGAGGAGGAGTTATCAAGGATGAGACCCAAGTTTCTTATGCAACAGGATGAGGATACTAGACAAGAGTGACACTAGACAAGTTTGCTTGTTTTTGTTTTCTGGGGTAGGGAGGATCACGAAGTCCACGTTTGATCATATTTGGTTTGGTCATATCCAGGTGAGGAAATCATGCTCCAGGTAGCTCTGGGAACTCAGAACAAAGGTCTAGACTGGAGATAAAAACATGGGAATCATCTATGTATAGGCTTTCTCCAATTTCCTTCTCAGAGCTACCTTCTCCCCGTTCTAAAGCTGTTAATCACAGTACTTGAACCAATGCCTTGTCACAGTGTAGACACAACATTAATTATTTGTCCATCTTCCCCATTAAACCCTAAGCTCCATGAAAGCAGTGACCACTTTTATTTTGGTTCTTTTACCTCAGCTTTACCTTTTACCTTTTACCTTATGTAGTCCTTACACTTGTCAGGGTATCAATAAATAATATTTACGTGAGATAATGAACAATGTAACACACACCTTAATCAATAATGACAGAATTACAAAAATAATAACTGGAAATTACTAATTTTCAGTGTGATTTGAAAAACTCATAATTTTCAGTATAAGGAAAGGTGATATAGGTGAACACATTTTATAAATTTATTATTTAGTGCTATGTTATATATAATATTATTTGTAATATTTTATATAGCTATATACATATATTTCCCCTTCAGGGAAAAGTAATAAAATTTTCTAGATATTTACCAATTACCAATTAAAGCATAAACCAAACTGGAAGAAAATACAGTTTGATATACAACAAAAATGCAATTATCTTTGTTATTAAAAGTCAACCTGGCTTAGGACTTCCTGTACCTTTAAAAATGCCCAACAGAATACAAACTTTTACTATTCAAAGGGCCATACACGCTTTTAACATTAAATATGTACATCATTTCCCACAAATCTCAGTTAAAGTATCTTATTTATTCATTGGTATTAACTCAACAGATAGCATTTTTGTATCTCCATTTTACTGATAAGAAATCTGAAGCATGAGGGGCGCCTGGGTGTCTCAGTGGATTAAAGCCTCTGCCTTCGGCTCAGGTCATGATCCCGGAGTCCTGGGATCGAGCCCCGCATCGGGCTCTCTGCTCAGCAGGGGGCCTGCTTCCTCTGTCTCTGCCTGCCTCTCTGCCCACTTGTGATCTCTGTCAAATAAATAAATAAAATCTTAAAAAAAAAAAAAAAAGAAGAAATCTGAAGCATGAAAGCTTTTGAGAGTTACCAAAGGCACAATATTTGGTTGGAAAAAAAAATCTTTGGCAGTACATATTTTACTCTCTATGAACAAAATAACAGGCTAAGTGCCATTTCCATTAAAATTAAATTGGATACTACCTATTTTACATGTGATTGTGATAAAAAGCAGCTAAAGCAAAATAAAAATAGCCAATCTCCCACTGAAACAGGATCTACCAAGAAACACTACAGTTAATGAAAAGGGTCAAAAGGAGTAAGATCCCACTGAAATACTTTTTTAAGCTACTAATAATTATCTCATTACTACTTCATTTGGTTTTGTGAATATGAAAAGCATGTAAGTAATAATTTTAACAAGTGATTCATTCTGGGGCATACCATTCACTTCTAACTTTGAATGGAGATAGAACATAATTCATCTTAAACTTCAATGGAGTCGACAATACAAAAAGAGGCATTTCTAAATCCTCTTTTGTTTTCATCTTCTAAGAAATATTTTAACACTTATATATTAAATCTGAAACCTATTACATTGCTCAAAGTGTATATACTTTTGTATATAATCAAAGTATGGGAATTTTAAGTAAATATATTGAAGAGTACAAAATACAGTGCAAGATGATGACAGACACTAGCAAGCAGTTTCAATGCTTTTTAAATTACATTAAAGAGAAAATATCCTAAAGTGGAAAAGGAAAAACTGATAAAAAATATTTTTAGAAGAGGCTGTGGTTGGCCATTTATTACTTTTTTGTATTAGAGTTAATTAATATTCTGAAAAGGTCTACAAAACGCTGAACAACCTCTCAAGCTTTGAATTCATGGCACTGACCTTAGGACTTTCTCAGAATGATTTTTAATGCATCCTGTTATTAGTAAAACCTGTTCAAACACATGCCCCATCTGCCAACACCCCATCTGCAAAAGAGCGTCTTATTCTTGTAGACAGTACAACTTCTGCTTGCTTCCTTCTCTTCTCTACATACCAGCTGTATGGTAATGAGTATGAGCAGCTGAAAATACTGCACGATAACAAAGCTAATATGAAAACGGCAGAACACCACTTCCACTCAATGCAGCAGTTGCAGCATGAACACTGCAGATAAGCTACTATACAGAGGTCGGGTGGGTGAGAATTTCATTTGTGTGTACTGGGGGAATTGGGGGGGCAGGGAATACACATTTGTGCGTGTGCATGTTCGTCCACACGCGTGTGTGTTAAATATAGGGTTTCCACATAATTAAAAAATAAAGAGAACTAAGAGCAGCACAGGGTACCAAAGGAAGATCTAAATTTCTAAGCACTTTTGTTAAGACTTGTGAATCAATTCTTTAAATGTTTTAAGTCTCAATTCTTATTTAGTAATGATATTCCAGGGGCCATTTTGACAAGGTAGTTTTCAAATATGTTAACAAGTATGTTCCATTTCCTAATTAACTTATTTTGGGGCCTCTAGGGAAAGAAATGGAGTCAGAGCTTAAGATCATAATGGAAACTATTTGCTAGACATTTTAGCAACCAACATGTGAATCAATAAATTCTATTTTTAATTCTTATATAGCAATTTAAATTATTTTAATATAATGGCATTTGAAGCCAACATATTTATTCTAAACATCTGAGAGACTCCAAACAAAATACTAAGATAGCACATGTAACCTTAATTTAGTAAGACATAATGGGGTTAACTTTTATACATATGATAGTCACACTGAATGAATCTACATAATGTAAGTAGAACCAAATCACATTAACTTTTTATGTGCAGTAGCTTTCCATTTAGAGATTAACAGTCATTCAGGAAACTATTTAAGAAAAATGACTATTCAAAATTGGTACTATGCATTTTTGAAGAAACTAAAAATGAAAAAATATTCAAAACACTAACCATTAGTAAAAGAAATATGTATTATCATGACAGTAGAATTGTCATTTTAATCAACATATCTAAAAAAAAGTCTTGTGAACTTCACAACAGTTTTAAGTTCTTCTTGCAGAACCATACTTTCTATAGGTTATTTCATTTTATTCTTACAATAATCCTATGAAGTAGGTACTTCTATCTCCATTTTACAGATGAGGCTTAGTAAGTGGTGAAGCTAAGAATGTAATCCTAAGTCTAAATGATTCTATCATCTATGCTGTTAAGCACTCCACTATTCTGCTATAAACTTCATAATGGTGAAGATTTAAGTCTGTGCCATTCACCGTTGTACTCCAAATGCCTAAAGCAGTCCTGGACTCATAGAAGTTATAGATTGAATAAGTGGAAAAGAAAACTACTCAGTTGTTTCTGAGTGTAAATCAATTTTAATGGAAAAAAAAAACTATCCATTTTGTAATAACCCTAATCGTTCTGATACTGGAAAAAAAATACCACTTAAATAATCTTAAAATAAGATTGTTTAGTAATCCAAGTTTTGTTCACTTGTCAGATTTGAAAAATTAAGTCCTTATTAAAAAATTCCCATAGTTAAACATCCATTTTTGAAAAGGTTGGTACAGATAGAATGAGAGCAAAATTGCACTAATTTTAGTGCTCACTTTGGCAGCACATATACCAAAACTGGAATGATACAGAGAAAATTAGCATGGCTCCTGCACAAGGATGACACGCAAATTCGTGAAGCATTGCACTTTTTTTTTTTAAAAGAGCAAAATTGCACTAATTTTAGTATTTTGTCTATTTTTGCAAATCCACTTACATGTCCTCATTTTTACTAACAATAAAAGTACATTTTTTCTTATTAACTAGCTTAACATATTCCTTGACTTCGAATATAAATCAAGGCCATGAGTTTCCATAATATAGAAGCTTTTGTATAAGAACCTAAATTGAAAGAATAGTTCGAACTTAAACAGTCCCATTCATCCTTTAAAATGTAAGACATACAGCTAGCTACATTTTTGCAAAGAACAAACTTTTAACACCACTTACTGATTCAAAAATTCCACAAATTCAGACAAGATTTACAAAAACAGTATTATACTGCCCCTACATGTTCAAACTAGTAGCAACAATGATATTTTAAAATCCAAAGTGATAATGCAGAGATTTCTGTGGATTATTGAAAAGCTGTTTAAACTTAAATTGCTCCCAAGTGAACTATATGAAATCACTCACACATAAAAATGTAATTAAATATAGGAATAACCCACAAGTTTCAATTTTCATTTTCAATACTAGGAAGGAGAAAAAATTCTTAAGTTCATCCAATATTACATTTTTTCTCTCAAAACCGATTTCTCTATTATTACATGTAAATATCACAGAATAACAATAAACAAATAGCTATCCATGTGATTTTAGAGTCAGTATTAATTTGATAATGTTTGAGAAATACTTGCTCCTACTTGCTTTTCCTCTAGACCTACATAAATGTCAATAAAGTTTATAAATATATGAGCATTTATATAAAGACTACCAAAGTTACAAGAGAAAGCTTGATTAATCTCAGATTTACTATTTTAAAAAATCTACATTCTCACAATTTAGGAATAAAACGCTATGCATGCAAATAAAGAGATGTGCTGCATCAAGAGGTAAATGGAATGTAAATTGAAATAACTGAATTGTAACTCCTAACATTTAGAATGTTGTTGACTTTACCACAAATGGTAGTCCTTTCTGCCATTACTTCTATGGTGAAATTTCTATCATATTAAAAAAATCTTGGGGTGCCTGGAAGGCTCAGTTGGTTAAGCGACTGCCTTAGACTCAGGTCATGATCCTGGAGTCCCAGGATCGAGTTCCACATCGGGCTCCCTGCTCGACAGGGAGTCTGCTTCTCCAGCTGACCTCTCTCCTCTCAGGCTCTCTCTCTTTCTCATTCTCTCTCTCTCTCTCAAATAAATAAATAAAATCTTAAAAAAAAAATCTTAGGGGCATTGGGTGGCTTAGTCAGGTTAAACATCTGCCTTCAGCTTGTGTCATGATCCCAGGGTCCTGGGATTGAGCCCTGCATCGGGCTTCCTGCTCAGTGGGGAGGCTGCTTCTCCCTCTCCCACTCCCACCACAGGCATTCCCTCTCGATGGCTCTCTGTCAAATTAGTGAATAAAATCTTTAAATTACCCCTATCATTATTTATACCTACCATAAACATATCTACTAAAAATTATATCTACCATTATTTAACTGATTTATATGTGAAACACACATTAATTTATGCAGCTTTCCACAAGTCAGAAATAGGGCCAAGAACTCTAATCTGACCCAGGAACAATCCAGAAAGAAATCACTAGGTGAGCCCAGCAGGATATTATTGAAGTTTTCTTCCAAGAATATGAAAAAATGAAATATAATAGAATCATATTTAATCTTTCAGAACCTCAAAATACTATTCCGTGCTAGATACTATCTAACAGTATTTGAAAACCAGTAGATTATACATATCAATAAAGTCACCAAGTCAGAGAAAGTGTGCGTCTACGTATGCATGCATATGTATGTAGGTACCCACATATACATACGGAGAAACTATAAGACAAATTACCACCAGATGATTTAGAAAAGTATACCACAGAATGAAGAAGTCTGGTGACACAATGTATACTGGAACAGACCAAACATGTTGTCCAATCCTAGGCAGAATTCTCAGGGTCACTAAAATGTTAACTTATATAAAAGGGTGGACTTTTTCTGCTTTGTTCACTAATATATCTGAAGTGCCCAGAACTATGCCTGGCAATTGATGGATGCTTATCTGTTGAATACATTAATTAATCCATGTTCCTCTGATTTTGATGTGACTACAAAATGGGGACAATGAGATACATCTCTCAGAGACAGAAAAGCACCTGTAGCCTCCTTAAAGGAAGGAAGGTCTCTGCCTTACTCATCTCTGTTATAGTAGCAACACATACAGGGAGTAGGCCTAATACATATTAGCAGAATAAAAACTAATTTAGTAGTATTAATTTTCCATGAAGTAAAAAAGTGACAGAGGTTCTCATTCCTCATTTAATGAATATGTCTGCTAACAAGAGTTACATTTCTCACTGAAGAAAAATAATATATAGGCTCTGAACTACCATATTATATGGAGCTCCCTATAACTAGGTTAGTGAAATTTAAGTATTCATTTATATAATGTATGTTTTAAAGGATTTAAATATGCATGCACTCAGAACTTAAGGCTTTGACTATTTTGACATTTCAAAGTGTATTCCATTTTTTGTATGTGGGTGACAGCTGTAAAACTCAAAGGTCTGTGGAGTTAGTTCCACAATTTTAGAGAAAGCTGTGTTGCTGACTTCAGAACTTTTTGGAGTTTAGAAAAGTAATATGGTGCATATATATTACTGAACACTTCCAGTATATTATACATTAATGTTTTTGCAGAAAGTTCACGAGTATTCAAATAATAAAACCGATTATCTTAAGTTACTTAGAGTTAGGTTTGGCTAACTTTAAAAAAAATTCTTAGCTCTCAGGGCTTGCTGGACATCTGGTCTGCGGACAAGGGACAGTGGGCAGCAAGTTTATTTTTTAGCATATTTTTCATCTGTCTCCCATACTACATCTTAATAGCCCTTGCCCTGTGATGTTAAAGTAACGAAACTATTTGAACAGATTGTTATCTATCTAGAACAGGGATAAAAATTCATGGCAGTTATTTCTACAATGTAGTTGTAGACTTACACATCACATTATAATTTGTTTTACATTCATATCTGACAATTGAGGCACACATAATATGAGGACATCACTTGATGACAAAAACATCTAGAAAGCAATGTTGTCAGTAATAAGATATTGAGGCCATCATGAGTTGTGGGAACAAAGTAAGAATTACATATTTTAAAACTAAGGATTACACAGCAAAAGTTACCCCTAACAACACATGGAAACTAAGGATCTGTTCACTCAACAACCTTACCAAGGTCAGTTTACCACAGTGTTTGTGATGTTAGAGCCAGATGCCTGACATAGAATCTCCGCTCTATCACTTATTAACTCTAGGGCACATTACTTACCTTCACTATGCCTCAGACTCCTCATCTGTAAAATAGGGATACTATAGTACAACACCCACTTTACAAGGTTATCTTAAGGGTTATATGAGTTCATATGTGGAAAGTATAGTGCTTCCCCTGCATCCCAAGTTAGACTCTATACTATTAACCCTATTTTACTGTCATCAAAACACTAACATTAGTGACTATTTTCTGTTTCCATAAAGTAAGCTCCATGAGGACATGGCCTCTACCTAGTTCACTGTTATAGCCATAGGTTCTAGAAAATTTTCCAGCTCTGTTCTAAGTGCTCAATATATATTTTCTGGCTGATAGTAATACTGATAAATGTCATGTCAAGATATAAGCAATAATTTGCAGCAGTATAAATGTGAAATGTGAAAAGACGAGATGTAAGCACAAGCAATAATACAAGTTCCTTCTGCCCATCACTTCTCTCATCATCTGCTTATTAGCAAACACCATGTTTTAATTCAAAGTTACTGTGAAGCCTTTCCTGAATCACTTGCTTTGAGTATTTTGTACTCATAGTATTTTGTACACGGGTGCATTCAAGCAAAATTATACTTTTGTCTATAAAGGTTTAAGGTTTTTACCACTAGACTATCTACGATGCATAAAGGATTGTAACTTTTCACTTTTGTATATCCACAGGTACAGGGGATGAAGAATCATCACTTTTATTTATAGCTAGTACCCTGCACAATACAGAGAATAAGACTGCAAGAAAATTTATAATTTATATTCTGTTTACTCAAGTTTATGCATGACACATGAAACATTCTTAAGAAGAAAAGGCCTGACAGGATTTAAAATAGAATGGTCTGATATGTGGTAACTAATTCTTTTATTGGCTAAAAAAAAAGTAGTGACAATAAACCATATCAGATCAATTGAAAATGCTTGAATTTTTCAAGTTCAAAATTTTCAAGTTGAAAAATTTCCCCCAGTTCCAGTGGAATATGTGTGTAGGGAAAATAACCAAAGGAAGTCACATTTTAGTTTACTCAAAAAAAAAAAAAAAAAAAAAAAATCAGGTAACCTATTAAAATTTCCCTCCAAACTTGCTCATATCACCATCCTGTTCTTTCTTCTCTCCAAAGTATTGTAATTTTTTCCCTTTATTTCAGCATTTTCTGACATTTTTTGGCTACTGTAGAATCTCAAAAGTGCCATGGAAATAACTTTACCCTACGTTTGTTTCTCCTTCATTTTCAAAATTGGTAAGTAGTAATTACTTTTAAAATTAAATGTCAAATTGTATCTGAGTTTATTTAAATTCAGAAAATGAAATATTCAAATCACAGCTGCAGAGTCATTTAAAAACATTTAGTAAACAAAAACATTCCATATTCTTAACAGAACAAAAACTCCTTCAGAATCTTCCAAGTTTAACACATACTTCAACGAGTTAGTCATAAGAATATTTATACTAACTTTCTCCTGCATATCACTAGGAGCATAAAATGACATGAAGGATAATTTCTGAACTCTAAGAGTTTATAGCCTAACTGGGGAGACAAGATAACTAAATGGAATAACATCACCGGGCTGTACATATTTGCCTAAGGGCCAAAGGTAATGGCAACAATTACAGTACGTTCCACTGATGGATGCGGACAACAGTGGATGTAATCAGTGCCAGGAGAAAGGTTCCAACCAGAGAGGGAAGCTACTGTGAGGTCCTGGAAAGAATCTAGAAAGAAAGAGGCACAAAACAGACCGGTCTGGGGGAGAGATGGAGGATGCTGGCTTTTTAAAGGATTCATATTTCTGTATGTTGGGGAAACATCCATCTATTTCTAATTGGCTAAGAGTTCCATGAAATGGATATTGAGGGGCGCCTGGGTGGCTCTGTGGGTTACGCCTCTACCTTCGGCTCAGGTCATGATCTCAGGGTCCTGGGATCGAGCCCCGCATCGGGCTCTCTGCTCAGCGGGGAGCCTGCTTCCCTCTCTCTCTCTGCCTGCCTCTCTGCCTACTTGTGATCTCTGTCTGTCAAATAAATAAATAAAAATCTTAAAAAAAAATAAAAATAAAAATAAAAATAAATGGATACTGAGTTTCATGAAATGACTTTCAGGAATCAAGACATTTTAAAAGAGCAGACTTGCAACAACTACTTTCAGTAAGAATTAATCACGGCTGGACTAGATTAAAAAAAATAAATAAATAAAAATAAAAAAAGGTAAACCTGGATTGGAGCTAACGGCAAAACTATGCCAGAAATGTAAAACTAAGTAGTAATGTTATAAGGAATAGTCAAATATTTCTGGCAGCTGCTCTTGTTAGTATGAGAAGTACTCTTGTCGTAATATTATTAATAGCAATATACTTTGGGAGGGGCTGTCATTTATACTATGCAAATATTACCCTAAAATTCAGAAATATAAAAGGATAAACTAAGGTGATGCAAAAACTGAAAAAACCCTAAGACTTACAGTAAAGATAATGTAATAAATCATAAAACTATACATGTGGATCATCTATCTAGATAAAAACCCAGATTATAGTTTTAAAACTATAGGAGGAGTAGAAAAAAATTGTTGAAAATAATAGAGGTGACAGGTCCATGACAAATATTTTCCAGAAAGAATAAAAAATAAAATCACACAAGCAACAAATAATTTCTTGATTTACATAGACCATTCATTTATATGAAGCTGTAAGTATAAGCCTATCTCATTATTTTTTCAAAAGGAAAAAAAATTCCCTATGATAAAAAATCTAGACTGATACAATTAGAAATACAATGACATTAACTAAGCAAAATCCACAAAAGTTTATCACATAGGGATAAATTTCCTTAGAATATGATTTCTTACTCTTTAAACAATAGAAATCCCTCATGCTGGTTTTTAATTGGTATTGCTTTCTGGAAAACAATTTAACAGTATTTCTCAAGAATCTAAAGAAGTTCATACTCCTTGACCCAATAATTCTACTTCTAGAAATCTGTGGATAGAGATGTTTAGGATTCATGTATAAGAAAGTTCAAAGCAGGTCACTGTCTAAATCAACAATATGAGGAAAATTTTGGAAGAGTAGATTATATATTTTTAAGCAACCTCAATTATGGGAAACCACCAACAATATATTAACAGTGAATTAAAGTACCAATATTCCTAAAAAATTATTTACTTAAAGTTGTTATTGTAGTTATTTTTCAGCAGTGGAACTACTGGTAATTTAGTAAATTGTAAAGGAAAATATTTTTTCTAAATTTTACGTATTGAGTATGTCTTATTTCTGTGAAGAGAACTAAAAGATATTAATTATTGGAAGAAAGTTAAAATTCCCTGTCCATCATTGAATTTGGAGGATTTGGGAGATTATTAAATTCAGAAGGGTACTAATTCAGAAGCTGGCTTTAGCAAAAGAGTTTATGCTGGCCTACTTTGGGGGTACATACAAAATGGAACTTCCCACAAATGGAACTTACCGTAGGGTAAGTAATTAGATACCTTGGTTTTTTTTAAAGAAAGGTAATACAACTATTTGACAAAACTGGCAGACCTTTGCTGAAGAGGTACTGATAGACTGGTCAATAGTCTATGAAAGGAGCATAACAGATTAACATTACATATTGCTTAAACTAACTGAATATTATACGTACAAAAAATAGCTAATTAGATTATGCCTGAATGAGGTTAAAATTCTGAATATAGGTTTATCTAGTATCATTGATAACTCAACAATGAAGAAAAAACTTAAACTCAAGACAGCACTGAAGCTAAGAGAGGTGAAATGCTGTTTAAATTTTTGTCCTCACTGTCAAAAGTACTGGTTGAGCAAACTGATGAGAATGACACTGCACTGCAGTCGGAGGATGCTTCATCTGTCCAGACAAGCTGCTCTCAGTTGTTGTCTGCCAACCACAGACCCTGAGGTATGACAAAGATTCTCTTCTTGACCAAACTCTAGATAGGCTCTGCTGAGCTCTTTTTCAGCTAGGCCCTGTCCTTGGGCATGTTGTCAGGAGCAAGAATCTACTTAGTTTAACCAGACTCCTCCCAATCTTGGTATCTGACCACCTTCCATAACTGCTGGGTTCCTCATCTTCTATCATCCCCCACTTGATGTCATGTCTGACCACTTTGGTTACACTGGTTTACCCAGAAGCCCCCCATCTCCACCAGTGTTTCCTCTTAGTAATTTTCTCCCCACTGACCCCTCCAAACTGTTCCTTGGCTATAAACTCTCACTTTTCTTTGCTGTATTTGGAGTTGAGCCCAATCTCGCTCCCCTACTACAAAGCCCCTTTGTAGTAGTTCCTATATCTATAACACCACAGTACCCCTGAACAAAGTCTATCTTGCCATTTGAACAAGTGACATGAACAATTTTTTAACAGGTATCATCACTCAGCTTATAAAGACAACAGACAAACATGCATACTGTTCAAATATCTCCAGTTTTTTATTACTATAATTATTGTGTAATCTGTAGGGTAATTTCATAAGTGAAACATCTTAAAAGAGATTACACCAAAAACCCTGTATTTATAAATGCTTTATCATATCAAAGTTATTTGTAAGTTACTTGTTTTAATCTTTGAATCTATTTTCTCACAGAAACAAGGTCAACAATGATAGCCTCCCAGGCTTACCCTACAAAATACTAAGAGTAGTTGAAAAGTGTTAAGTTCACATAAAAACAAAATGTATAAAGAGAACGGCTACTGCTATTAGCTGCAGCATTCATGCACTCTGCAGCTAAAGGCAGCTTTACTACTCACCAAGAAAACTGGGGAAGATAGCTGGTCTGAGCCTCCGTTTTCTAGTGTACTGAATTGGAGAGAATGCCTAATTTAAAGTACTTAACAGGGACGCCTGGGTGGCTCAGTTGGTTAAAGTACTTAACAAACATTTAAGTCATTTAAGCATTCAGTGGGTTAAAATATACAAAACAACTAAAACAGTGCCTAGAATACGTAGTGGGCTTTTCTAAAAAAGATAGCAATTATTAATAGCCTTACTATACTAATACTGTATATTAAGAAGAGAATAAGCAGTGTGTTAAAATTCTAGCAGTTAGCCACACAAAGATTCTTTTCTATAAAATTACAAAAGAATTAGAAGAGAAGATGATGGTTTTAAAGGAAATGTAAGACTTACGGCGTTAACTAGCAATCTCATTCTAAAAATTTACCATAAGCTGAAAAATATATAAGCAAAAAGATATATGCACAAGATTTACTTTATCATTATAATCACATAAACCTAGACTTCACTCTTTTTTGAGTAAAGATTTATTAAAACACAGTCATGTCCATTCACCCATTCATTTAAGTATTATCTATAGCTGCTTTTGTGCTCCAGTGGCACAGAAGAGTAGTTCTGATAGTGACTATAGGGTCCACAAGTCTAAAATATTTACTGGCCCTTTGAAGAAAGTCTGACTTAAGCTAACCTGGAATGATAAAAATACACAGAAGTGATATTCACATTTTCTCAAATGACACGAATATTCTACTTTAATTTCTACTTTTACTTTGAAGAAAAATTATTTTAAATGTGGTATTTTGAATAGAATTTGATATGGAACATAATTCCTACAAAACTGTTTTCAACTATCAGAAATCCCAGTCATGTATTTCATTATTGCTTGAGCTCTTTTGTCTCAGGAGAACAAGCCCTTGTCCCATATTGACCCCACCTCACCACCCTAAGTCCCACCAGCAGTTCTCCACACTCTTCGCTTTGTTGCCAATGCTTACGCAGCACAATCGGTACACAGTTCAAGCCCAGGAATATACAGGAAACTCTCAAAACAATATTTTGTCTGTAAGTCAGCAAAGTCCGATAGCTTTAAAAGCCCTATATAAATCACTGCCATTTGCATGTCATCTGGAAATTTCTATCAAAATAATAACAATGAAGAGTAACTTTATGAGAATATTGTAAATGTTTAAAAAGCTCCCAAACAAAATGAGTTAAGAAATGAAATTTAAGCACTGAAGTACATTTTCTTAGTATTATTAGTTGTAAGATGTTCTTTCTCTTATCACTAAAAAAAAAAAATGCTGCTAGATAAGCTACAAAATTCCATCAAAATGTATCTAAGGTACATTATTTTTTCACATTTTAAACACTTCTTAGGTATTCTCAAAATGCGGAAAAATAATGTACCTTAGGATTTAAGAAACAGCATATTACCATAATTAGGCATCCCAATTTCAAAGAAAATTAAAAATTTCCAGTGATTTTATAGATTAAATAAGCTTTTCCTAGAAAATTCCTCTTCTACTAAAAGACAATTCTTTTAGAATACTCAACTAGTACTCTCAAATACTCCTGATCCAATTACCTATAGGGCTTTTAAAAATATAGATAGATCCCTAAACCTTAATCCAGATCTCTTACATAAAGCTATCCAAAAGAGTTGGTAACCCAGGATTCTATGGTTTTTAAGATTGGCTGATTTGGAGTGTGAGCAACCAGGCGGAGGAGCAGAAGGAGAGGGAGAAAGAGAATTCCAGAGTGTGGAGTCTGATAGGGACTCAATCCCACAACCCTGAGATTAGGATCTGAGCCCAAATCAAGAGTTGGATGCTTAACCGACTGAGCTACCCAGGTTCCCCATTTTTAACAAGTTCCAAGTGTAACTTAGTACCAAGAATGCCTAAATAAATCATAAATAAATAATGAGGACCTTAATACTAAAAATATTTTCATTTACAGTAACTGAGTAATAGCTAGATTGCTATTTCTTTACTGTTGTTAGTATTAAGTCAATTGCTATTTCTTTACTGTTGTTAGTATTAAGTCCAAAGTACCTCTGAGGAGAGATCAGAATAATTTATATAATATTAAATTTGACTACCAATACCAATATTACACTTAATAGTAGGTCAATAAATTTTCTGAAAATATTTCAAGAGATATAAATTGAGGTTGTGGTTATAGCAACTAAAAGATTGTTTCACAATTTTTGAAGTTATTTTATTGTGCAAACACTAAATGGATCAACATCTATGAGGGATGGAGTGACAATAAAATATCATGTTTTTCAAATTTTAATAGGTCAAGACTGTTACAAGTCTTACTAAGAGGTCACTCTAGTGCACATTAGCTCACTATCTAGAAGGAAAAAATGGCCTACAAAATACAGAAATCTACCTGCTTTATGTACTTTGCAATGTAGAACAATCTGCTTGAAAGCAAAATATGCCCAGTGTAAGAGATATACTAGATGTTACACACAAAATGACTAATTATATATCATACCAAAAGTCTTCCTTAAATCTTTGATAAAGAAAAATAATATTCTTAAAATGTTTATTATCAATTTACCAAAGTTAATAAATTAAATAACAAAGAACATGCAAGCCAATTAAAAACTATCTAAATTAATCAGTCATGAAAGGGGGGGGTGGATATAATTACACCATCCCTCTAGTATTTCTAGTACTCAGAGTCAATGAGTTATGCAATAGTAAGTTACTGGCAGGTAGGCAGTCTGAAACTGAATGTGTTTTTTAGTTATCTTCCCACAAAACTTTCTCGTATGAATTTTATTTTTCAAATCTAGTTCTCTTCTACTGTTACAAATGCAAGGCTATAAATTAACATAACATAGTAACCCAGAAAAGTCAAGCTGCATAGTGATCCTAGGAAGCCCTCAGGGAAAGCCTTGAAGTTCTCTATTAATTTTATAGAATCTGCTCCCGAGCCTTTTAAGTTTCATGTACATGTTAGAAAATAATGGTAGAAAACATATACTGTGATATAATGAAATAATCTGCCATATACTGTACCTAAGAATTTATCAGAAATACTCAACAAAGAACAAGATTATCTTGATTGTTAATATCTTAATCCTTTCATTTAAAAAACCCACACTTCTTTTCCTCCATTTAAAAATTTACTTGGGTTGGTATTTTCTTTTATAGAAGTGTTAAAATAATAAATTAGTTTATTAATGACTTTAAAGCTATTAGTGGTCCCTGTGTAAATGCTTAAATCAGAACAGTGACCTCATTCAGAAGTTATAAAAGTGACAAAGCAAAAGAGGACAAAATAAACAGTTTCTGACAACATAGTAAAGAAGAAAATAAGAGGGTGATGGAGATATTTGTATTCCATGTTCAATGCTGAAACTGTATTATTTAAACTTCACTCAAAATATTTTCAACATGGCTAACACTTGTTTCGAGTAGAAGTGGAAACTACTCCAAAGGAGCTAAGATAATTAGAAAACACATTTTTGCGAAGGATAAGTCCCAGCAAATAAAAGATTGTTTTTACTAAGGAGAAAAAAATACTTTTTAGGTGTTGTGTGTTGATCTTCTTATTTAGTAGAATATTTCCCCTTCATTTTTTTTTTCTTCTTAAAAAAGGGAACTAAAACATTAATAGCACTGTTACATGTAAATACCCATTTAATCTCAGGTTTTTGTGGGGATTTTTGGTTTACTGTGTTTAGGATCATAAACATATTTTAGATCTAAAAATATATCACTCTAGTTAATAATTCAAACTAGCAATACCAAGTTAACTCAAAAAATACAATAAAACTGCTAATATTAACAGGGTCAGAACTTGGTGAGGGAAAGCAGAATGTTATCCTGAAAAACATCCAATAAATCATAACTTGATTATACGTTAGCACAAGTTCTACAAAATGTTTGTTAGTTCAGGATTGTCTATATATAAACTCTATCGTAACTGCCACACAATAGCATGCTATTTTTATTTTATATAACAGCAAAAAGTAAAGTCCCTATTACATTAAGTTTGAATTAAAGAAACAGCATTTTTTTAAAATAATACAGCTCTAAGGGCCAGATAAATCTAGGGAACTTGGAGTATTCTTTATAAAGAGTTAATGTAATTCCCATTACATTATAAGAAGAATGCCACCAGCTTCTTGCTTTTCCCACAGAATAAAAACTACCAATTTGGGGTTGTAGTATTTGCCAACATATTTTAAAACATAGTTTTCACATTTACCATTTTTAAATAAATTTAAAGGATTCTAATATCATGAAAAATAAATGAGAGAGGGAACAAAAGGTGGACTGGGTAACCTTGCCCTCCAGGCTTCTCATCATACTATTATAACTCCCACTTATTTAAGTTTTATCTGGCTACATAATGCACTGATAATTTTACTTATAAATATCAATTGAAAGCCCAAGCATTTCTTCACTAAAGGAAAAAGAAGAACTTCATTTAAATAAATATTCCTATTTTTCAAATGCAAGACTTACCCGTCTTCGACAAAAGGGGAGGCCTTGGGCAATGATGCTAATGCTAAATATCTTCATCACAGTTTGATGTGGCAGAGGCTCTTTTGCACTTTTAAGATCAACAGGAACCA
The DNA here is from genome assembly GCF_002288905.1 of Enhydra lutris kenyoni. Taxonomy (NCBI): domain Eukaryota; kingdom Metazoa; phylum Chordata; class Mammalia; order Carnivora; family Mustelidae; genus Enhydra; species Enhydra lutris. Next base: position 62,161,448 of record NW_019154087.1, on the reverse strand, counting down.
AGCCATGGTTTAAAGTAGCTTTTCCTGGTTTTGACATTTTAAAACTCCTCTTGGTTGATGAATACTTTCTACATGTAATACAGGCACATTACTAAAAATTCTAACCACCAAATTAAAATATAATTTGCTAATTAAAAAACAAAAAAAAGGGCTGAGAACCCAAGGCCTGCTGCTTTTGTCTTTCAACCTTCTCCTACCAAATGTCCTGACCTGTCTGAGGCTTGGTGAAGTGCAAACTATCCTAGAATAGCCAGGAATTATAAACTAGTGAAGTGAAAGCTCCTGCTCCTGCCAGTCAAACAGCTGGTGAACCTCCCATACAAAGTCAGTAATGTGAATACAGCCAAAGCAGGGCAATGCTGTAGGGTCTCTTTTAAACTTCTCCAACTACTAACCCAGGTATTCCCTAGAAAATGAAAGTAAAGTTTTCTTTACAAAAATCCTGTATTTTCTCTTAAATACCTTGAGTCTTCCTTACCCAAATATCAGCATTAATATTTTAGGAATGTTTTGAAATGTGCTTCAAATTTAAGGACAGCATTTATGCATGCTCAAAAAATACAAACACATGTGTGTTCTTAGATATATTCAGAATGAACACTATATTTTCAACCGTTTGTCTTAAGCATGCTCTCTTTTCCTTTTTCATACAACCATTCTTTATTTCATACTAAGACGTTAAATTGACTCTATCTCTCTAAAGCTATTAATAGGCACTTCACATTAATCTTATAAGTAGACATTTTAGTTGTTTGCAAATGTCAGTTCAAATTCTCAAAAACGCAGTGATTCTACTTAAAAGTATGTCATGTGATTAAAGATTTTTTTTGAAAAACCCAAGTATTTACAAATGTAGCTTATGATGGGAAACATTTATAGTCAAATAATTACTAACCAGATCATCACAATTCCTTAGTGCCTAATTTCTCCAACATACCATGGTCAGAAATATCTTCCTAAAATGCATAGAGAGAATATGGTGTACAATCCACTCCTCAAAAACTTCCCCCATATGTTCCCCAAAGCCTAAGATACAATATGGAGATGAAGACTCTCCTCAGAGTGGCTCCAAACTAATCTTTCCCACATTACCTCAAATATTTTCCGAAATTAAGCACTTATGCCAGTTAATTAATACTATACTTCATATTCAAACCCATGAACTAGTCTGTCTGTCATAAAGATGGTAAGAAAAAAAGTTCAGTGTAAGAATTAACAGAGAATAGTTTTGATAGATGGTAAGTAATGGATGTGAACCATCTATTCACAATGTTTGGTTAACTAGTTGTTCTCTCCTTCCATTCTATTGTCCTCTTTCAAAAGCCAGTCATCTTACTTACCTCTCCTTCCAATAGCTTTTATTGATCTCTATAAGGAGAACTTAGAATCTGATATGAAGGGAATGAAAAATGAGAATCAGAGATGAGTGATTTCTTTCTTAACTTCGGAAAGATATGTCTTACTAAATATCAAGTAGGCTACTGGGGAAGCCAATCCATACACTAGAAATATTCCCAGTCCCACCAAGATGCTACTTTCCTTTTATGCCATAATTTAAATGTAGTTAGGGACACCTGAGTGGCTCAGTCAGTTAAGCTGCTGCCTTCGACTCAGGTCATGATCCCAGGGTCCTGGGATCGCGTTCCATAGCAGGGAGCCTGCTTCTCTCTCCGCCTCTGCCTGCCACTCTGCCTGCTTGTGCGTGCGCGCACGCTCTCTCTCTCCCTCTCTCTGACAAATAAATAAAAAAATAAAGTCTTTAAAAAAATAAAATAAATAAAATAAAATCAGGGGCACCTGGGTAGCTCAGTGTGTTAAGCCTCTGCCTTCAGCTAAGGTCATGATCTCAGGGTCCTGGGATCGAGTCCTGTGTCGGGTTCTCTGCTTGGCGGGGAGCCTGCTTCCTCCTCACTCTGCCTGCCTCTCTGCCTACTTGTGATCTCTCTCTGTCAAATAAATAAATAAAATCTTAAAAAAACAATTCAAAATCATTGGGGTGCCTAGGTGGCTCGGTCAGTTAAGCATCCAACTCTTGATCTCAGCTTGTCTTAATTTCAGGGTCATGAGTTTAAGCCCTGTGAGTTCAAGCCACTTAGGGAAAAAAAAAAAAAAAAAGGCAAAATCATTTTCAGAGGTGACATTTTTAATTACACCAAAGTAAACAACCAAATTTCTCCAAAGAAAATATACAAATGACCAATAAGCATATGTCAAGATGCTCAATATCACTAATTAGGGAAGTATAAATCAAAACCAGAATGAACTAACAATGCAGACCCATTAGGATAGCTATTATTTAAAAACAAAACAAAAAAAGTAAAAATAAAACAAACACACACACACACACAAATACACACAAGAACAAGTGTTAGCAATGACGTGTAAAAAATGGAACGACTTGCGCATCGCTGGCAGGAACGTAAAATGTAGGTAGCTACTAAGGAAAATAGTACGGTGGATCCTCAAAAAATTACCACATGATCCAGCAATTGCACTCTGGGGTATACACTTCCCAAAAAATAACTGAAAGCAGGGATTCAAACAGATATTCATACATCCATGTTCACAGCAACATATTCACAACAGCCAAGAGATGGAAGCAACCCAAGTAACCACTGACAGATGAATGGGCAAACAAAATGTGGTATATACATACAAGAGAATACTATATAGACTTAAAAAGGAAGGAAATTCTGACATGCTACAACACGGATGAACTCTGAAGACATAATGGTTAAGTGAAATAAGTTAGTCAAAAAAGGACAAATGTTGTATGATCCCACCCCTACATGACATACCTAGCATAGTTAAATTCATGGAGACAGAAATTAGAATGGTGATTGCCAGCAGCAACCGGGAGAAAGGACTAGAAAGTTAGTGTTTAATGGAATGAGTCTCAGCTGGAAAAGATGAAAATGTTCTGGAGATGGATAGTGGTGATGGTTGCACAACACTGTGAATGTATTTAAAGCCAATGAATTGTACACTTAAAATACAGTTAAAATGATAAATTTTGGGTGCCTGGGTGGTTCAGTGGGTTAAAGCCTCTGCCTTTGGCTCAGGTCATGATCTCAGGGTCCTGGGATTGAACCCCGCATCGGGCTCTCTGCTCAGCAGGAAGCCTGCTTCCCCCCCCTTCTCTCTCTGCCTGCCTCTCTGCCTACTTGTGATCTCTCTCTCTCTCTGTGTCAAGTAAATAAATAAAATCTTTTTTAAAAAATGATAAATTTTATGCTATGGATATTTTAGCCACAAAATTATTTCAATAAAAAAGTAAACAATTACAAACCATAAACACCAACAAAACAAAACAAAAACACACAACAGAGATCTAGGGATAAAAGAGAGAATACTGGAAATCTTTAATTTGATATGGTTAAAAAAAAAAAAAAAAGATGAGGCTGTTATCTAAGATCACCATGTGTACAGCCCCAGTAAGGGGGTGGGTGAGTGTCTCCAGCTTCATTCCAGTCTCAGCTCCTCTTCTGATGCTCACTTTATTTCTTAACACTTTTTCTCAAATCACATTGTCTTTACTCCTTATTAGAAAAATCCTTTTGTTGCAGTAGCTCTGGAATGCCCCTTCTCCAAGCAACGATTAGTATCTACTTTGTTAATATTACATATAGTTTTATGTAGACCAACATTATTCTCAAAAAAATTCTCAGTGGTATCTTTGAAATCAGTTAATTAAACCTTCAAAATTCCTTTCTCTGAACCACAAAGAAGACATAAACTATGTGGTATTTCAATGCAGAAATATTAGAGGAATATACTATATTTCACAAGTTTAACATACTCATTCTGCACTGAAAAATAAATGAAACAGATCAACTCCAAACTTAACTTTCACTTAATCCAATAATAAGGATAACATACTGAAAATTATAATTTTATATCTTAAAGTCCTCAAAGAACTTTATAGTTACATGTATTTACATGCAGATAGTTTAAAGATGAGGAAGATATGAAGCTCTCTAATCAACTTGGAGTCTGATCTTAAGGAGGGGAAAAAAAAAAGATTTGGGACTAAAAAAAATAATTTGAATTGAGAAAATTAAAACTAAAATGAACCATGTTCTTTCCCCTGCTTATAAGAGGGCATAAAATATTATGAAATAGAATTAGTTTTTCATTTTTAAGAAATTATCATTGATGACAACAGGAGTAAAAACTAGGGCTATTTGGAGATAACCAAGTTCTGGTAAACACACAGTGACATTCTAATTCAAGTCATTTTTTTTAATCAGTAAATAACTGCCCTCAACTGGATAATACAGAGCATTGCAACTCCAGCAAACCTAACGCTAAATCTGATTATGTGTCTGCAACACTATATTTCTATAAAGGACATTACTAGTGATAGAACAAAAAGAGTACTGATTTCCAAAAATGTGTACCACCAAGTTTCATCATTTTGAAGGATTTAAGTTAACAGTACTTCTAAAGCAATGTTCTCAATCAGCATGAAAACTTTCAGAATACTAAAATTTCAAATACTAAAGAAAATCCCAGTCAATGAGGGAAATGAAATCATAGACAAAGCACAGAACCCTAATTGTTAACTTTAAAATGCTCCTAGTTCCATGTGCTCAAGAAAGAACTAAGTCTTAGTATCAATCATATTTTTAAAAACATTTAAGATACTCTTTTTTTTTTTTAAGATTTTATTTATTTATTTGACAGAGAGAGATCACAAGCAGGCAGAGAGACAGGCAAAAGCAGGCTCCCTGCTGAGCAGAGAGCCTGATGTGGGGCTTGATCCCAGGACCCTGGGATCATGACCTGAGCCGAAAGCAGAGGCTTTAACCCACTGAGCCACCCAGGCGCCCCTAAGATACTCTTATTAACCCTCTCTCCCAAGCTGCAACTCTGCAAAACAGACGAACTCCTTTTAAGATGACACTGACAAATATTAATGAAGTGTAATATAAGTTGGTACGAGCATCAACGCTAGTACCAAACTGCCTTCATGCAAAGCATGGTTCTACTACTTATTTGTAGTATGACCTTAAATTAATGCCTTTACACCTCAATTTCATCTATACAAAACCTTCTCATAGGCTTTTATGAGTATTAAATTAGTTAATGCAAGTGAAACACACAGATTAATGCTTCCCATCTAGTAAGTGTCCAGCAGTATTAGCTGCCCTTACTAATACTGCTGCTGCTGCTGCTGCTGCTGCTGCTGCTGCTACATTAAGATAAAAAATCACATACAGCTTTGTAAAATGTATCAGTTTTACAAGTCACTGGGAAAGCAAGCAGAGATTCTAAAATCCATCTGTAATAACTTTAAAATATTTTAAAACATAATCATCTGTAAGTTTTATAAAGGCTTCCATAATTCTGTCACAATTTTACCTAAAAATTGATTTGTAATATCTTAACTGCAGTGTCTTTTAAGATTCCAGATGTCATTGACTATCTATCCAACAACTAAACATTAGGGAATTTGTGGTAAAGAGAAGATCTCTATAAGGCATTTTGCCCACTAACCACTTACTGATTTTCTTTCTTCTAAAAGTTTGTACTAGTCAAAGATGACTATAGATAAATGCTAATTCACAAAATACCCACAATTTGGTATTTCTAAATGTATTATAGTCCCACACATTCCAATTCTCTAATGACGACAAAAAGATTTACAGCTTTATATTCTGGATATCTACCTTTTCTTTCATTCATTATTACACAGAAGGCTAGTATTTAACTGTTCTTGGCCAAAGGCCACAGCATACAAGCAGCATAAAGATTCTCCATTTTCATAAACTACTCCTGATTCGGCTGAAACAACTCACTTGAAGATAAATTTACCTACAAGTATGAATGATTTTGTACCAAGAGTTTTCAAAGTCTCGTACCAAATACTCCTGACAGGGAGAATATCAGCCTATGTCATTTTAAACACAGTACTATTCACTACTTCTATGAATTTAAGCAAACAAGCGACTTGACTTATTCTTAGGTAGAAACAAAAAAAAATTCCAGATGCTTAAAATTAGACTACTACTAAAGCAAAGTAAGTCAGAATCAATATTCTTTTGAGACAAGAATTCATTATTACAAAGTATACTCATTTATTCAGGAATACAGAGTGAGAAAGATTATTCTGTTTCTCAGTCATTTTTTTCCATCTTTCCTAACACCTTAGATACCAGAATATTAAAGATCTTCTCAGCCTAAGCAATCCATGTACAAAGATAGAGCAATTTAAACAGAGGAAAACAATGGTAAATCAAGAAATAAAGTTTCTTGGCTTAATGATAAATGGTGAAGCTTGTATTAGTTAAAACTGCAAAAAAATATAATAAATCCAAACAAGATTGTTGGTCAACTGTAGAAACAAAAATATCATCAGATTTAGTAAGAAAGAAAAATATAAATATATGGCATTGCTTTTAAAATGTTATTATCCAAAAAAGGCATAGAGCAAACAAAAGAAACATTTTATTAAAATTAAAAACATTCAAAATGATTAAAAATGATTCCTTAAAAAGTTCTATAAGGTTTTTTTTGTTGTTGTTGTTGTTTTTTAAGGGAGGGAAAGGGTAGTGGTACAGAGAAAGGGAGAGAGAGAATATTAAGCAAGCTCCATGCTGGGCTGACCTCACAACATGAGGTCAGCACCTGAGCCAAAATCAAGTCGGAAACTTAACCAACTGAGTCACCCAGATGCCCCTCTAAAAGACATTTAAATACTCCAAAGTGTGCACTAAGAAAGATTATAACTTCCAACTATAATGAGATATTATATTCATATATACATTTAACAGGTCATAACATATTATTGTACAGTAAGTAGTCCCTTCCTTACCCACCATTTCAGTTAACCATGCTCAACTGAGGAGGCAGATGATCTGGACATACTGCCAGAAGGTCAAGAGTACTTAATGCTCCAACACAGTGCCTACGACATTCAACTCACTTCACCTCATCATGTAGGTGTTTTATCTTCCTACAACATCACAAGAAGGGTGGGTTCAGAACAATAAGATATTTAGAGAGAGAGACCATTTTCACATAACTTTGGTTATAATATCTTGTTATAATTATTCATATTTTATTATTATCGCTGGTAATTTCTTACTGTGCCTAATTTATAAATCAAACTGTATCATATGGATGTTTGTATAGGAAAAAAGGTAGTATTTATAAGATTCAGTACTATCCAGGATTTCAGGCTTCCACCAGGGGGTCTTGGAAAAGTACGTAACTCCTCCACGGATAAAGGGAGACTGATAATTTTCTTTAGCTGGGCACCAAGGGCAGCCCCTTAGTACTTAAGAGAAACTAGCTTGGGTTCTGAAATAGCAAATACAGTTTATACAAGTGTTATAAAAATGTGACCTGGTAATTGGCATTTGTGAAATAAAAGCATTATGTATAAATATCAATGTATGTATTTTTTACACTGTCAAATTAAAAATGCTACAATAGTGGGTTACATAAAGTACTGTAACTGCTTTGATTTATAGAGCCACTGTCTAACTGCTGGACATCTAGGTTCTTCCTGAATTCTGCTGGAATTTTCCAGTTATTTCTAAAAAAAAAAAAAAAAAAAAAAAAAAAAAAAAAAAATTGACTAAAAATAAAGTTATAAAAACTAAGAGAAAATCCAACCAAACAAGTCCTTCAAAATGAACTACCCCCGGTACACCAGAAATTTTATGATCCAAAAATCCCAACTACTTATTAACTTATTTACAACTAAATTTGTTTACAACTACATTATTCTTGACTAAACTGTTACCTCAATCAACTCTCAGCAAATTAACTGGAGTTCATACTCCAGGTAAATTTATCATCATATGAAAAATCCTGGGTGAATTTTAAGTTCTAGGTTCAGCTCTACCACTAACCAGTGTCCCTAAATAAGTCTCTTAACTTGTCTCAGATTTCAGATTTCCACAATGAGGAGACCAAACTAGATGACTGAGAATGAAGTCCCTTGCAGCTTTAAGAGTATATGTCAGCTCCAGCAGTACCAAGTATAGAGCCTTCTTGCAATAGTGTTGGACTGTCAATTTGGTGAACCTTCCTTTATTACAGTTTGGTGAATAGTATAGTTACAGTTTTATAAAACATGTAAAAAGAAATTCACTACTTCATTTGTGTATACCTTTTAAAAACAGACATTTATCCCTTTGCTATAAATATATATAAGAAAATATTTTTCACTGGAAAAAAGTTTCAGGCATAAATTATTTTTTTAAATGATTCAAGAAAAATATCTCAGGATTTTTCTGATTCCATACTATACCATAATAATTTGTTTATATTTTTTCTTTCCTACTTACCATAGTGGCCAAACAGTGACATCAGAATATATTTTATAATATAAATTTTATAAACTTTGGATTTTACTCCCATATTTGTGTCTTAGAACTTGTTATATTAAAATGATACTTCTCCTCATTCTTTCATTAAACATTTAAAGAAATATCTGAGATTAAAAAAAAATCCAACTACTGGATTGAATTTTTTAAGTATTTCAGAAATGCCCAGTATGAAGTCCTTAATGACCTTAACATGCCTTGCCTCATGATTAAGTTTAACTCTTACAGTCTGTGTTGAGTTAACCCCAGCTGTTAAACTGGTCTTACACAGCTGCTCACCAAGAATTTAGTTGACGATTATTATAGTTATACCTTGAAGTCAACTATGACAAAAATTACCCAGTAATTACAGGTATTTCAGTCATGCAAAAACCTCATCAGATGACAAAATAAGGATTTAAAGCAACTTCATTTTTCACAATCCTCAAAATAAAATTAGGTTTAAGAAAGGAGACAAAAACTTTCTTTATATTAGTTTTTTAAGGTCCATCATTTAAGTTACTTTTCTAAACAAGCTTAAGCATTAAAGGCTCATTAACCTTTCAGTTAAAGTCAGTATTACTTATTAATTTATGTCTCCTACAAAAATTCTAAGTGTGAGCTAGGGAGTCATAAATAAGGACATAATACTAAAAAGTCTTTTAACAATAATAATGATAATAATGTCATGCAGGTGGTTTTTCAATACAGTTTAAAACAAATTGAACTGAGCTACAATGCAGGAAGTTCACCAAATTAATGGTTTAAAACATTATAAGAACTTATCTATGAAAAATAAAAAGCTGAACCTATGGAAATATAAGATATTTGACAATGCTGACAATTTAAAAAGTAAAATAGGGGGAGATAATTATGTTTACTACACTGTTGAGTCCTGACATAATTATAAATAAAAAACAATTATTTTGAGTGAAATGAACATAGTTCCACAACTTCACTTATATAATTCTCAGTAACATGCTATGAGAACATGTGAGATTTATCAATATTCATTGAATACTCATAAATCACAATTTTCTGCAAATACTGATAAAGTATTCATTGGTATTCATTTATCAATATTTATTTCAGCATCAAATTTAAGCAAGGAATTATTAAGCACAGCAAATACTTTTAGAACTAAGTTATCAAAAAGACACATACAGATTTCATTCTTGCATGGGCTGACAGTTGATACCCCTGGCCTTTTACACTGTCAAAATTATACATTCAACAAAATGCACCAGTAAATATCAACATTAATTTTACAGCAGAAGTTAAACAAGAAACTAACTGGTTATTAAGAAAATAAGACTCAATACCTGAATTCTTGATTATGCCTGAAACAGAAAGATCTCAGGATGGAAGCAGGAAGTCCAGGAATGCTAAGAGACTATCAGAGACCAATAGGAGATGTAAAGCAAGTTTGCAGCTCTAGGGCTTAGAAAAAAACGATGCATTACTTCAGATTGGTGCAGTGATATGGGGGAAGGATTAAACACTGACAGAGTTCCTAGCAGATCATGCTTTATTTTACTTAAATATCATGAAAAGACTGGGAGGTATCAATATCCTACATTTTACAGACAAGGAAATTGAGGTTCGGGAGGGTTTTAGAAATTGCTCAAGGCAACAGAGCTGTGAGGCAGTGAAGTTAAGATTTTTACCCCAGGATGTCTAATTTCTAAATTCATGCTTTGTATTAGAACATCTACTCCATTCTATAAGTTCTATTCTATAAGTTAAGCTTAACTTAGTGGTGTTACTTTGTAATCTCCTTCGGAGATTTACTTTTTATTATATATGTTTCAGGTATGTAAGTTTGCCAGATAACTGAGTTCTAGATAACAGAAATACAGTATTCTGTAAGACACATATATTATATATGGAACCGATTTTAATGAGCCTGAATTTTATGAAGTCCAAATAAAAAGAAAAAAAGAAAGAGTTATTAGAGCAAAGATATTATGACCTCCTGTGTTTTTCAAAAATAGTCATAACAATACCCCTCATTTTTTTTTAAAGATTTTATTTATTTATTTGATAGACAGAGATTACAAGTAGTCAGAGAGGCAGGCAGAGAGAGAGAAGGAAGCAGGCTCCCCGCTGAGCAGACAGCCTGATGAGGGGCTTGATCCCAGGACCCCGAAACCATGACCTGAGCCAAGGGTAGAGACTTTAACCCACTGAGCCACCCAGGCGCCCCAGTATCCCTCATCTTATATGCTCTTTTTACAATGTACTCTGATAGTCCTTCCACTGACAAGTGGAATATGTTTCAAATAAAAAAGAACATATAAGTTACTTCCTAGGATAGGCATAAAAAGGAGATTCAGCTTTCACCTTACCTACCGAAATATTCAAATGATAGCCCTATTTTAAGTAGTCCAATTGCCCTGAGACCACCATGCTGTGAAGAAACTCAAACTAGTCCAAGTAGAAAGACCACATATGTAGAAATCCCGAGATTATATGAAGAAAAAAAGATTCTTGGCCAGCCCGCATCTGTTCTAAAGCCCTGCTATTTCACCTCTATAGCCATCATCTGACTGAAACCCTGAATTAGCAATGCCCTAATGAGTCCCTCCTAAATTCATAACCTACAATAACAATGAGAAATAATAAAATACTTATTTGTTATAATCTATGAACCTTTGGAGTGACTGGTTAGGTGGCAATAGATAACTGAAATATCTTACAAGACAAGGAGCTCTAAGAATGCTGGTTTACTTTTGTGATATGATATGATACACTCTACTAAGTAGAGTGTAAACGTCAAAACTTAGTAAGAATGGAAAGGATAACAGGAGATCCAGGATGAAAATCTGGGTATTTGGGGGTGGCAAAGTTTTGGAGACAAATTCTCACCTTGATAATATCCATTTGAAGTGAGGTATTAAATAAACCTCTGGCTGTTTAAATAATAAATTTAATAAACTGTTACATATTATGCTGATGTGAATTTATATCCACACTAGTCTGATATGTAACAAATGAAAACTTATTTTTGGATTTCCTACAATCATGCTTGTCTTTCTAAGCAAATTCAAATGACTAGAGAAGCAGGCAGGGATAATGAAGATAAACAGGGCAGGTTTAAGTCCTGGAAAGCCCATTTAAAAGGCACAAATGATCATTGTTTTGTAAGCACATGAGACAAGTAAAATCAGATACAACACACTTCCAGAAGAAAAAAGTCAGTATTTTATGGGAACTCTTCTCCAGATTTGTAAATATTGGCAACAAATTTAAATGTGTCTAAAAAAAATACTATATAAGATACCAGTTTGCAATCTTCTGTTATGGAGTGAAAAAGCATAAAAATTAAATATAAGATTACTGATATCTAAGTGATACACAATAATGAGTCTCTCTTAAAACTTTAATCTTCATTTCTATACCAGTTAACAGAGTGAAAGAGTAATAAGAAATACACCTGAAAACTGAAACTGTGAGTGATAAATATTACAGACATACCCCGGCATATTTAAAGTTTTCACTCATTAGACCATAAGACAGATGGTAGCATGTTAGTAAAGTAAAAACAATCCATTCTTGAAAACCAAATTTATAAGGTAGACATATAAAACCAATATCTGTAGCTAAACAAATGAATAACTCTTGGCACTTACTTCCCAAATTCCCAAGTACTTTCTTTATACTTCATTCCCCATTTGCATCTAATTTCAATAACCACAAATTTTCACTTAAGACCAACCAAAAACAGAAAATTAAAGCATTTTCACTTTGCTTAATAAAGCAGCCTCTATAAGCAACAGTAAGCAGAGAAGCTACTTTTAATAAGAACTTCAGCAAAGACTAAATGAACAGAAGGACATGGTACATTTGAACTAAGCAAATCCTTTTATGAAAAACAAAAAACTTACACATTATTTTTAGCCCTGGTGATCTATAAAAACAATTAGCATTCTTCTATTTACATTTTACATAATTAGAAATTAAAGTTTACATGCAAGATGCTACCCTGACGGTTCTTACTACTAGGAGGAATCAAGTTAGCATTCTATATCAGATACAGCTAGTAGCGATACTGACATTTTACAAAATGTGTTCTCTAAAATGCATCCTAAGTAGAGATAATAAAAAGTCAACCTGACTTTACTTCCATTCATAATGACTACTTTCATTTGTTTATAGTCATCTCTTAACTGTGAGAAATTTAGGTATTCTTGTAGTATTAAAGCAGTAATTCTAGGATTGCTATAGAAGCACTAAAGAGAACCTTCCTGTATTTACACTAGTTCTGGCTATTCAGTTCAAGGGCACGTATCATTATAGAACTAGCATTTCCATCTTTTCTGTACATTTTCACATGAGGACTCAAAGCCCAACACTACCAAAATTTGCTTTAGGTTCTCTTTCAAATTCCTTCTAGGCTTAGCACTAACAACAATTAGAAGGAAAAAAAGAAACCTGTCAGAATTACGAAAGTGTTCCATGGTTGGCAGTGATGAAATTCACACCACCAAACAGCTGGACTCTATGTTAAAGGTTACAGTGTTTTAGACAAAAATCAGTGTAATAGTTTCAACCTAAGACAGAGGTATCTTTGGAACTAAAGATATTTTGTATAGCATATTATATAGACTGGAATAGTTAGGTAAGCTAGTTTAAGTATAATCTTACAACATTATGATGATAAATCTTACAAAAAATAACAACTAATACTTATTAAGGACTTACTGTCACTTTTCTAACTACTTTACAGATACTATCTCATTGAACCCTCTTAATAACACTATTGATGATACTAATACCATTCTTATGATCGAGAAAGGTTAACAGTTTGCCTGAGGTTAAGTTGCCAGGAAGTAACAGCTAATATTTGAAAACTTCACAGTCTGACTACAGATATCACAATCTCTACTTACTTCATAATTATTTGCATTTGTTATAGTTATTGAGGGCACAGACTACTCAATCATTCATGAAGCCCCATGTGAGAAATTCCCTTTATTTAATATTAGGAAAAGGGTGTGTGTGTGTGTGTGTCTGTCTGTCTGTCTGACGTTTTCTCTTCCCCAGAGAGGACTTAGCATATCCTCTTAATTTTATCACAAGGAAACAGAGAGACAAAGTAATATGTCAATGTTCTGCAAACTTTAATCTATATTAGAATCACGTGGGAGTTTATTACAAATGCACATCCCAACCCTGGTGATTTGGTTAAGTAGTTTTTAAATGTAACCCAGCAATTTGCATTGTTAATAAGCACTCCAGATGTTTTTGACACATCTAGTCTAGGGTTACACTTTAAATACAGGTATAGACCCCTATGAGTGGTCGACCTTATCCTATTAACAGCTTACGCCATCTCATCATAATTCAGTCCTTATCTTTTCTCCTGGCTTTGTCTTCATAGTCTACTCCAATATTTTCCCTACTCCACATGCACAATTTTCATGTGCATTTGATCATTTCATTCTGTTTCTCCTACATATAGGCCAACTCAAATTCCTTGTGGAAGTTAGGACACACATTTCTTTAAAAGGAAGCCAATTCATTTGGCAGTTTAACACCCAAAACCAGTATAGGTCACCAATTAAAAGCATTAATGTGCTATGTAAATGTTACACTTCTACTCCAAACAACTCCATGCCCTTCATGGATCTGCACTGGATGCAAACTATTTGCATATACAATGAGTGATGATCAGCACACTCTTCTTCCTTGTATCATGTCTCATGAGAATGGGTGGTTTACAGGTCAAACCAGCCTACAGAAATGCTTCTGAAAAACTTGGACACCAACATACAAAATATTGAAAAATTCCAGAATTCCAGTGACTTTTCAGGAATTGGAAAATATGGCAGTATCAGGATTGCAATTTCCACAATAACCCCCTTTAGAGATGCTCTGGATCTTATATTTAGTCAATGACATTCATTTAAATTACTTTTCTGACTCATTATCTCTCAAATTTGTGTCTCCTATAAACTGTGATATGGGGAAGTGAGCTTAAGAAAGTTTTCTGGCTGAAAATCATTTCAGTATGGTCAAGGAGTCACTGATGGAAACTAGTTTTAATACAGGTGAATGATAGTCTAGAAGTGTTTTTAGTATTTATACTAACCTGGTTTTCCCAAACCCTCTGACTTTTGAGGGAATCAAAGTGATCTTTTACCTTTGTAAAATACCACATATGCTCAATTCTGTACTTGTCCCCTCCTGCATTAACCTTTTAGAAATGAAATACCCTTACGGTGGATGTAGGTATCTAGCATAGCAATGTTACATGCAACACCTTCCTCCCTTCCACTCCCATAAAGGTCAGTATTAAATTGTGGTACATCTTAGAAGGAAAATGGCAATTCTTTTGGTGCAATCGTAATTGCTAAACTTAGTAAGACAACGTTTTCTCCAGATACATGTTAAAAAGACAATACTTTAATGTCTTCATCAATAGCATCTAACATTTCTCTTTCTCAAGGAAGAAGCAGTTCAGATGTCTCTCACCATAACCAGATACTATTTCTTTTTTTACTTGTTTTACACTCTTGACCACATAACATTTGCCAAGTAGATTATGCCATGAATAGCTAATTTCATTACCTGAAGAAAAAGATCAGAATTCAATTTCAGTGTTTAATATGTAAGCTCATGTCAATCTGTCAAAATTCAGGAATAAACCTTTTCAGAAAACTAGACAGACATAAAAAAACAACAAACACAAAGAAAATATAATTTTATCACAGTTAAAGAATACCATTTACATAGCAATGATTTTTAAACTTAAAAGAAACTCATTACTATTAACAGGACTACATTCTCAGTAAAAGTCAGAGCTAAAGACCACAGTTCTATCACTTAATTATAGTACTAATTTGAGGCAATGATTTAAGATATTAAAATTAGCAAATCTAAGGAAGACTCAGAAGATAAGGTTCTTTTAAGTCTTTAAATGTAGTACTGGCCTGTCTGTCATATGATCTTCTTACAGGCTCTTCTCTAAGTATAAACAATGTGTTTCCCCTGAGTTCAACCTAATCCTACTTCACAAAAAGAACAGTAAAAATAGTAAAGAGAAAACATCCTTATTTTCTGCCCTGAAACATAATATAAAAATTATTAACAAGTTTTCTCTAAAGTGTATCAAGGGGAGACATAAAAATTTAACCAAGGTTCTACTTAAGACATTGAACTTCTTTATAAGGCACCTAAGATCAGTATGTCAATTATAATTGAATAAAAAAAGAAGACAAAAAGATCCGTAGTAGTCTATAAGTTAAATGTAGCTCAAAGCCAGTTTTTTTGGAGCCTGCACAATGTTTTTCCTTTTTTAACTGAATATTAACACTTTTTTGGGAAGATGCACATGCGTACATGCACACAAACATATTCCACAGTTCATAAGAGCCTAAACAATCTTATTGGCTCTTATTACATGACTTTCTTTACACTCATTCATCCTATCTATTTGGACACTGTAGATTATATTTTTCATTTCCTCACTCAAGCAAGCAAAAGAAATTGAGGAAGAACAATCATCTTTTAGCTCAGGATGCTGAGGTAGTTACACCATGCAAAATAACCTTCAATGCTCACACAGTAGGAAATTTGGGTAAGACAGCTTGGAAGGATCATGCTTTTCTCAGGTATATGCTGAGGAAGCCACAAGCAGTTAACAATGACAAGGCTTTTGGTTTTTATTGCATTTATATACAGATACTTGAGAAATTTTCTAAAAGCATTCTTGTATACTCATACTGTACTTACTCAAAGCACAGTAAGTTTGTGCACATATATACATTTATCCCAACACTCACTCCTTCTTGACTTTTCGTTGTCATTGTTTTTTTACAACAGCAAAATGAAGAAAAGTGTGTAAGTATACTTACTAGTTGCTGGTTTAAAAACAAAGGTATCTCACATATCAATGCAGAGATAACCACACTAAATATTAGTTTCAAATTCTGAGCAAGAAACAGTATACCAGAACACAAGTAGAAGAGAGACCAGCAATTACTAAATATATTTAAATAGGTTAAAAGCAGCTCTATCAATAACAATAAGGTACTATATGGCCCTCTAGTGTTCAATGAAGAAAGAGATGAATTCTTAATTAATTCTTATAGGATATGTCATAGTAAAAAATACTTTCTCTGATTTATTAAATATGCTAAACATACTCATGTACAACTTCTGAAAAAACCTAAATAAGTTCTATCTCTGGTGGCTTTACTTCTCTGTGCCTTCTTTTGAACTACTACCCATTTTCAGAGTATTTACTGAAAGAATGCTGAGATGCTTTTGAACGTTTTCTCATTTAAAAAAAAAATTCCAACACTAAGAAGAAAAAATAAAAACCCTAGCATTTCTCAATTAAAACTTAACAGTACTGAATTTATGGCAATTTTCAATGAAGAAACCAAAAAAATAGTGTCATGACTACAAATTTGGTATTTAAAACACACCTAATTTATATTCTCTAACCATATTTCTTTTCCCTATGTTCTACTTCTTTTTTTTTTTTTTTTAAGATTTTGTTTATTTATTTGACAGAGAGAGATCACAAGTAGGCAGAGAGACAGGCTGAGAGAGAGAGGAAGGGAAGCAGGCTCCCTGCCGAGCAGAGAGCAGGATGTGGGGCTCGATCCCAGGACCTTGAGATCATGACCTGAGCTGAAGGCAGAGGCTTAACCCACTGAGCCAACCAGGCATCCCCCTAAGGCATCCCCCTATGTTCTACTTCTATAATTCAACCTACCTGGCTTTTCTCTTTATTATAGTTTATAGATAAGAGATTCATTATAGCAACCAAAGCAAAAAAATGGAGTGAAAACTGTGTTGCGCAGAGAGAGATCAAAGATGAGACTGAAATTTTAGGATAAGAGTCAAAGTAAAGAGTAGACTTATAAGCAGGAAAGAATCTTGTTAATAAGATTCTTAAGACTGTAATCACTGGGGTACCTGGGTGGCTCAGTTGTTAAGCGTCTGCCTTTGGCTCAGGTCATGATTGCAGGGTCCTGGGATCAAGCCTGGCTCCCTGCTCTGCAGGAAGCCTGCTTCCCCCTCTCCTCCTCCCCCTGCTTGTGTTCCCTCTCTCCCTGTCTCTCTCTGTCAAATAAATAAAATCTAAAAAAAAAAAAAAAGGATTGTAATCACTGATGAAAGGTTTTAAAATCATATTACTGTCTAAATTAAAGTTGGTGAAACTCTAATTTCAAAATGGGCCCACGTTTATTACAGATTCTTAAAACATTTTTAAGATTTATATTGTCCTATATACTGGAGTTTGTGGGAGGAAATAACAGGGGGCGACAAATGGTATATGAGCAAAATGACAAATGGTATATGAGCAAATAATATACGATCAAAAATGGTTTATGAGCAAAATTAAACTCCTTGCTCTGTCATTCACTTCATGTAACATTAAGGAAATAATATTTCCAAGTTAAAACTTCACAAACTATAGGAAGATATTGTGAATTTCTATACTTGGCATCAAGATCAATCCTCTAACTGGCAAGGAAAGATTAAGTTGCCTATGGCACAGAAACTCTGGAAATAACCCTC
Organism: Enhydra lutris kenyoni; assembly: GCF_002288905.1. Taxonomy (NCBI): domain Eukaryota; kingdom Metazoa; phylum Chordata; class Mammalia; order Carnivora; family Mustelidae; genus Enhydra; species Enhydra lutris. The sequence goes on along the minus strand of NW_019154087.1, from coordinate 62,143,593 downwards.
TAACATTCCAATCAGCTACTGGTAAACCATTAAGAAAAAATATAAACAAAGAAAATATGAATAAATTTGCTCAATATAAACCCACATAGATACCTGCAATATATTCAAATAATCACCTAGCAAGGCTCTCTATACTTATTTTTAAAAATTCTGCCACTATTAATGAGCACTAGGTATTACATGTAACTGATGAATCACTAAATTCTACCCCTGAAACTATTACTATACTATAAATAAACTAACTTGAATTTATTTTTTTTTTAAAAGATTTTATTTATTTATTTGACAGACAGAGATCACAAGTAGGCAGAGAGGCAAGCAGAGAGAGAGAGAGAGAGAGAGAGGAGGAAGCAGGCTCCCCGCCGAGCAGAGAGCCCGATGCGGGGCTGGATCCCAGGACCCTGGGATCATGACCTGAGCCGAAGGCAGAGGCTTTAACCCACTGAGCCACCCAGGCGCCCCACTAACTTGAATTTAAATAAAATTTTGAAAGAAAAAAAATTCTGCCACTATTCAAAGTTATGACTCCTTATTTTCATTTCTTTACAGCCTCCCACAAAACTATCTAATGCCTAGCTACCCCTTCGGTCTCAACCTAGCCTTCATTTCCTCACTGAAGATATCACTGATTTAATTATTTGGATGTAGATACAAACACACTGAGAACTACAAACCTGGGAGGGACAAAGAAAATGCCAGAAGAGACAATCTTAATACAAAATAATCTTGGTAAGGAGGAACCTTGTAAAGAAGGAGACACATGAAAACTGGTGAGAATGGAGGCCCAATGGAAAACAGTAAACTAGAAAATCTAAAAGCGACAAATATAAAGTTTTATACTTAGGTTCAAAAACCTGTAAACGTTCACAGAAAGTGAAACAGGATTAAACCAAGATTTGCAAAAATACATAAAGATTTTGTTTTCTTTAAGTTCAATTCAATTTTTTAAGCTTTTCTATATGCAAAGTACACAGTCCTGTAAGACAGACGAGAAACTTAGAGAATCATGCCTATCAACAATCTAAATATATACTAATTTTAGAAAAAAAGCTGACTATAATTACCACAATATAAGTTAAGAACAAAGAGTTAATGGTGATACAGATTTGGCTCAGAGTTCTGTGAAATATTCTTTTTTTTTTTTTTTTAAGATTTTACTTATTTATTTTACAGAGATCACAAGTAGGCAGAGAGGTAGGCGGGGGGTGGGGTGGGGTGGGAGGGGAAGCAGGCCCCCTGCTGAGCAGAGAGCTGGATCCCAGGACCCTAAGATCATGACCTGTAAAGGCAGAGGCTTAACCCACTGAGCCACCCAGGCGCCCCATCTGTGAAATATTCTTAAAGCAGGTGAGCTTTGAAATGGATCCTAAAGAGGACAGACATTTGCAAGAGGCTATAGAGTGAAAAAGACATTTAAAAGATGAGGAAAATAAGGACTCTTAATCATAGGAAAAAACTGAGGGTTGCTGGAGGGGAGAGGGTTGGGGGATGGGGTAACTGGGTGATGGACATTAAGGAGGGCGCTCACTGATGTAATGAGTACTGGGTATTATATAAGAAAGATGAATACTAAACTCTACCTCTGAAACTAATAATACACTATACATTAATCAACTGAATTTAAGTAAAAATAAATAAATAAAAATAAAAAATGAAGAAAAAGCTTAAGCAAAGGTAACCTAAATTCCTCTATGCCCAGAAATATCAAACAAACCTCTCTTGCCGAGGTACAGTAGGGTTGAAACAAGATGAAGGAAATGAGAAAGTTTTTGAATTTTGTATATATATCATACATACAATAATTGTCTTTAAAAGAATAAAAGAAGGGCTTTTACCTACTAAAAATTGAGGGAAAATTCCCCAACTGGATAAACATCTACAAAAACCCAACAGCTAGTACTACACTTAATGGTAAGAAACTTTCCTACTAAGATCAGGAATAAGGCAAGGTTGTTCTTTCTCACTACTACTTTTCAACATCATACAGAAGTCCTAATTACTGCAGTAAAACAAGAGAAGGAAATAAAGGGTATGCAGATTATGAAGGAATAAATAAAACTGCCTTTTTTCATATATGACATAGCCATCTATGTTGAAAATCAAAAAGAATCAAGAAAGAAACTCTTGGAACTAATAAGCAATTAGAGTAAGGATGTAGGATACAGAGTTAATATACAAAAGTCAATCACTTTCCTATACAACAGCAATGAACCAGCAAATTTGAAATTAAAAATACTTTACCTTTTACATTAGAACCCCCCCAAAATGAAATACTTTTAAACAAAATATGTTCAAAAGCTGTATGAGGGAAACTACAAAATTCTAATAAAAGATATCAAAGAGGAGCCAATTACATAAAGAGACAGTCCATGTTCTTGGATAGGAAGACTTAGTATTGTCCAGATGTCAGTTCTTCCCAATCTGTAGATCAGGCTGATCTGATCTACAGATTCAATATAATCCCAATTAAAATACCAGCAAGTTATTTTTTGGATATTGACAAGATGATTCTAAAACTTATATGGAGAGGCCAATGACCCAGAAGGGCCAACTCAGTATTAAAGGAGAAGAACAAAGTAAGAAGACTGACACCACCCAATTTCAAGATCACTAAAAGCTACAATAAGCAAGACAGGGTGGTACTGGTAGAAGAACAGACAGATCAAAGGAACAAAACATCCTCATTTTCCTTTCCAAACTTGCTTTCTTAAGCATTTCTCCATGATAAGTAGATCTTGAAATCTGCAATAAAGAACTTATCCACACGTAGGTTCACCTCTTATCATTTTAGAAGGAATCCCTCACTGATCACAAGGACAAAAATGCATGTCTTGACTGGAAAAAAAGAAACCCTATCAATAAATGAATAAGAAAAAATATACAAAGAACAACATTGGATAAATCTCCGCCTCGATTATCGTCATGTCACCTAACATGGAGATAAGACAATAAAAATGATCACATATGTTTGCATAGCTTTTTAAAATCTGCAAAGCATATCACTTTTATCATCTCATTTAAACTTCCATACAACACTTTGCAGTAAGAACAGCTACTCTATTCCTGTTTAATGGTGAAGAAACTGAGGCTCAAGAAGGTTAGTGGATGAGCCCAAGAACTATGCCTAGTGAGAGAGAAAGAGCAGATAGACAGCTTTTCTTACCCCCTGTTCTTTTCAGCACATACTCTGCTTAATATCAACTACCCACACTATACACTAGGGTTGTGATTCAACAGAGAAGAGCTACCCAAAGATGACTTCCGCAAGTTACCCCGGAAAAATGTTATGGATACAAAAAACAAACAAACAAACAAAAAAGGAACATAATAGCCCCAAAACTGACCATTGTTATGCAAAAACTGACCTACATAAATAAACCCAACTAATCTTTGACACAGAAACAAAGGCAATACAATGGGGGCAAGATCGTCTGTTCAACAAATGGTGCCATTACAACTGGACATACACATGTAAAACTTAATTGAAAATGGATCACAGACCTAAAGGTAAAACACAAACTAGAAAACTCCTAGAACATAACACAGAAGAAAATGTAGATGAGGTTTTGGCAGGTACAGTGAGAACTTTTTAGATATAACACCAAATAAATGCACAATCTATGAAAGAAATTACTGATAACCTGGACTTCATTAAAGTTAAAAACTTCCGTTCTGTGAAAGATAATGTCAAGAGAATGAGAACACGAACCATTGACTGGGAGAAAATATTTGTAAGAAACAATATGATAGAGGCCTGCTAACCAAATATATGAAGAACTCTTAAAATTCAACAATAAATAAATGATCAACCCAATTAAAAGATGGGCAAAAAAAGATCTAAACAGACACCTCAACAAAGATGGCAAAAGCATATGAAAATATATTGATCATATGTCATTACAAAACTTCAAATTAAAACTACAATGAGATATCACTACACACCTATTAGAATGGCCACAATCCAAAACACTGACAACAAAAGCTGGCAAGAGGAGCTTTCACTTATTGGTGGTAGAAACGCAAAATGGTATAGCCACTCTGAAAGATAGTTCAGCAGTTTCTAACAAAATTATACATACTCTTACCATATGATCCAGCAATCACGCTTGCTGGTATTTACCCAAAGGAGCTGAAAACGTGGCTACACAAAAACCTGCACATAAATGTTGCAAGAAGCAGGAATACAAAACAGTGTATACATTGACCATTGTTATGCAAAATATGTATCCATGTGGTCAAGGTAAGTAATATGTAAAAATTTATTCACTAATTATTTACTGACAAATTATTAGGTATTGGGGCATCTTATACATGATAAATATTATTAGGCAAGATAAGTAAGAAATCAAAGAACTTGCATAGGAGGGAGGCAGCAAGCAATTTTAATACAGTGTGGTATGACTCATAATAAATATGCCATGGGAGCAGAAGTTAACTTTTGGTAGCATGAAAACAGATGTTAGAGTGGTGGCTTTATGAGTTATTTGATAGCCTACTTCCTCCAAAAATTACTGTTTCACTGACCTTTCAAATTTTAACGAAACTGCAGCCTGGATCCAGAATGAGATCTGGGTTCCAATCCTAGTTCCACTACTACTTATCAGCTGACTGACCATTGATGAATTACTTTACCTCTCTATTCACTTGTTTCTCATCTCTGATATAGGGATAAAAATTAGAACTTACACATCAGGACTGTTAAGATTAAATGAGATTATGTATGGAAAGAATTTAGCACAGTGTCCTAGCACACAGTAAATAGTGTTCAATAAATGGTTTATTATCATTATTATTATCAATGCTATTTTCAACTGTATTGATGAGGTTCAGAATAAGAATAGCTGACAGTCTGGCTCTACAGCATGCCAGCAGTACCACACTAACTATGGGACAGGGCAGTTCAAGAGTTAACTTGTACAGAGAAGAGCAACAAGGATGGTGACCCTAAAAAACTCATTGAAGGGATTCAATCTGGAGAAAAGATGATGGATGAATATGATGTCAGTCTTCTTTTATAAGAAGGGCTGTCAACTGCTCTAGACAGAACAAGGACCAAAGAAAAGTAATAGATGTCAACATAAAGAACTGTCTAAAAACATTAATTCACACTGTAGGTTTTTTTCCATGATGACTTCATTTTTAAACCCAAGACTATTGGTAAAGCCACTGGCACAGGTTTGGACTTGGTGACCTCAAATGTTCCCTCCAATTCAGATTCTATTTCAGGAGACTTAAAATTAGGATGGGAAACCTAAGCAGTTTATATACATTACTTAGTTTGAAGAAATAGGGGTTGGGAACAGAGGATGGGAGGAAAAGCACTGGTGACTTCCTGGTAAAGCACTCTGGAAGTATGTTTTAAAAGACTGAAATTGCTCACACAAAGATTTTGAAACAGATGATTTTCATCTTTAATGGACAGCCAAAAGTGCTTTCAAGGCTACTCTAAGTGACTCTATAAAGAAGCTACACAGTAAATAAATGTCTTAAAAACAAGAAAAGATCCCATCATACTAATTGTTACTCTTATAACAATGTGGGAAGTTGACCTTAGAAAACTGCCAGGGTGGCACCTGAGTTCTGGAGATATGAAGAACTGGTTACCCAAAGAACTCTTCTTAAAGAGTTCATTGTCTTTTCCACTATATTCAGTTGCATTTTCATAAAGAGATCACTATATAATGCCCTTCCTTATGAGGGATCCTTTCTGTCCAATCATCCATTGGAGCATCATCATTATGGAAGTTTTCCAAAAAAGACTAAATAAAGTAAGAATTGGTTTCCAGGTGATACAGTATTTTTCTTAAGAAATCATAGTAATATATGCTTGTTGTAGCAGGCTTAGGAAATTCTGAAAAGTATATAATATGTAATAGAAATAACTCAACCATATTCAGAGAGAATTCTTAACATTTGGTTTCTTTCTGGTCTTCTTCCATGTATATACAGGTTAATGTGTATTTCTTATAATCAGGATCATATTGTATACACAGTTTTGAGTCCTACATTCTTAGTAAATATTTTATTTTTAAGCATTTTCCTGCTGTTAAATTTTCTTCAAAAAGATGACTGTTAATGGTAATAGACTAATTTCTGCATCATTAGCAACATGGTTCTTAAATTGGGATTTTAACTTCTCAGGAGAGTCTTACTCTAGAATGGCTACTTGTATTATTAACATTCCTCTATGTAACTATCTTTATATTGAATATTTGAATTTTAATCTAAACTTAATGGCATTCCTATTTATAACTGATAGTCTAGCCTGGGTCCATCTTAAGAGGTGAAATGAGAATTGTTCACATTAAAATTTGTGAATTGTAACTCTCAATCTAAGTCAGCACTGGAGACAAATACATCAAATTTCTACTGTTCAAAAAAAATAAAAGAAATAAATGTCAATTCAAGACAAAAATCTACCCAGAAAGTCACAAGGCAATACCAATTGAACTGTACATTAAGCCAACAACTGATTTAATGACTTTTCTAATTTTAAGAAGCTATAAAAATAGAAATGCAATCTGACCTGGGTTTTGAAGGCTCTGGCTAGCTGGAGAGAAGCAGGGATCATTAAAAAGCAAGTGGAGGCATGGAAATGAAATCAAGTAGAAAAATACCATGGTAAGAGTATAAAGACTTCAAATGTCCATGTACGAATTTGACTTCATTAGTGGGACATTGGCCACAAGATATTTACTTATTTCTATGGAGCTAAAAAATTCGTTTTTAAAAAATTCATCCAGTCATTCATACTACTTTATTCATTGTCAAGAACATGGTATTACAGCCCGGTACAAACAGAAACCTAAGCAAAAATCCTGTTAACATCTTTTTTTTAAGATTTTATTTATTTATTTGACAGACAGAGATCACAAGTAGGCAGAGAGAGAGGGAGAAGCAGGCTCCCTGCTGAGCAGAGAGCCAGATCCCAGGGTCCTGGGATCATGACCTGAGCCAAAGGCAGAGGCTTTAACCCACTGAGCCACCCAGGCACCCCTGCTGTTAACATTTTTAAACATTTACTCTCCAATTTGGATCTTATAAGCAAGCACCTAGGGGTAAATAAAAGGAAGATCAAGTATTCTACTCTGTTAAACTCTTCCACAGACCAATAGGCTTAGATGATAAGAAAAAGTCAAACCCTTTTTCCACCAAATGACTACACGATCAGGATATTAACAGAGACTAGAAAATCCAGGGAGGAACATAAAAATTGGTATGAAGAAAGAAGTAGTAATTTTAGCTTTCAGTGGATCACTGAGCCCGAGAGACAGCTGGAAATGGAGAGATGAGGCTTGGGGAAAGGATGAGAGCTTAAGACATAATTTTGGAATTATCTGCCAAAGTGAAAACAGAATCCAGTATACTCTTTTATCCTCTTCATACCATCTTCCCCATCACCAACAAAAACAATATTAATATAGATCAGGTCATCGTAATTATACACATATGAAACAATTTACATCAGGAACATTTTGAGGATAACTATTTGTGGAAACTTCAGAGAAACTTATCATTGGCATAAGGCAAAAACCAATGGAACACTATTAAAATTTTTTTTAATTCTCCATTCTACAGGAAGATTGGTTTGTTTGTTTTGCTTTGTTTTGTTTTGTTTTTTGGTATAGAATGAAAATCCATAATTAAAATAATCTATAGTTACTTGGCAGTGCAGATACAGATTTAAACATGATTAACATTTAGACTTATTATGGTTTAAAATAATGTCAACAAATATTTTTAAAACTGTACTAACAGGAATTAATTAGAAATTGATAAACTAAAATTCACTTTAGCATCCAATTACAAGATTCACAAAGCATTTAAATATACTGATGTTTTTAAAGAACAAAGTTCTGAGAAACTTGGCAAATTCTATTTAAAGGAAATGGTACATACCTATCAACTGGGAAGATCTGTGAAAGCATCCCCTTGGAAATTTATGGCATATTTTTAGTGTTAGTTTTAGTTTGATTAGAGATGGGCTCGGCTTATTCAGTATGTTCCCAGTCCACAAGTGTACTCTTTAAAGTATTTCTCTATTTCTCTATTTCTATTTATTTCCACTAGAGGGTGATATGATGACTGAACTCTAAAGATCATTAAAAAAATACACAGATTGTATCTGCTGTGAGGAATGAAGTGCATTCTGTGAGAATAGGAGTGGGAATGTTTAAAAATGTTAATAGCATTTTTGCTTAGGTTTCTGTTTGTACCAGGCTATAATGTCATGTGCTTGACAATGAGTAAAGCAGTATGAATGATTGGATGAATTTTTTAAAAATGGATTTTTTTAGCTCCATAGAAATAACTACCTTACATAGCACTTGTTCTCTGGATGTGTTTACACCTAACAGAATTTGAATTTAAGTTCTTTGTCTTAACAAGAACAAGACAAGATGAAGGATTGCTGAAGCAGCCGCCACTCACTAAAACTCTACCTACAACAGGGTAGAATTTAGAGCCTGTTAGATTTCAGATGTTAGCCACATTGTCCTACAAAGTTTCCCATGAGCTCTGCTTCAAAGGAGTTGTTGGAGGGTGGAGACTAGAAACACAACTATTACTCTGATCCCTTGATCAGCTAGTGATCCTTGTGCCTAATTTCTCTATTATTTAGAACCTAGAAACAAGAAAAAGCCTCAGATTTTTGTCTATTTTAATAGACATTTTTAATTTGACTCAAAAAAGATTTAAAAAAAAAAAAAAGCCGTTTATTTGCCAGGGGAGATCAAACAATCGGGATGGGGGAAAAAAACTGACTGATTTGAGGTAAGGAATGAAACTATGTGAGAAAGATGGAAGGAAACAGAGAGGCATGGAAAAAGCAGAAATTGGTGCTCAAACATAGTTCTCTTCACAAAAATTTCAGAAGGCTACAAAACTTGGCCTAATAGTAATTTTATCTGCTTTTCATTTTAGCAGAAAATGAGTTGCCACTCCGCATTAAACATAAAAGGATTCTTTTTTTTTTAAGACACTTGACTTTTTTTTTTAAGATTTTATTTATTTATTTGACAGACAGAGATCACAAGTAGGCAGAGAGGCAGGCAGAGACGGGGGAGGGGGGTAGGCTCCCCGCTGAGCAGAGAGCCTGATGTGGGGCTTGATCCCAGGACCCTGAGATCATGACCTCAGCCGAAGACAGAGGCTTTAACCCACTGAGCCACCCAGGCACCCTGCATAAAAGGATTCTTAAGTATGGGCTAGGCATCTCTTTAGAAAACAAGATCTTTTTTAATATAAGTCTGTAGAGAGGGAATTAAGAATGAAAAGATGGGCATTCCTATCTGAGGAACCAAGTGGACTTTATAATTTGTAGGCAGACTAGTCAAATTTACAGAAATAGCCAGCACACAACTCCTGGTTAAGAAGCAAGTTTGATGTACTCTTGAAAAGGTGCTATCTGTTCTCCGATCTCAAATTTCACTGTCATTTCTTCTTATTACAATTTTCGCCTTGAGCCTTCATATCTTCAATAATCTTTGTTAGACACCACATGGAAAAGCACTTAACTGAGCCCTCCATATCCTTTCCAAAGGGTAGCTCTGATGATTTAAAATGTGACACAGTATTAGAAAGCCATCATACTCCAGAGGCTAGAACCCAAATAGACATACAGTTCTCCTGAAAATCTTACGTAGTAATGTTTGCCAACTTCCTTCCCTATGGTAGAATTTGGAAAGAAAGGGCTGGGATTTTTTTGTTTTGTTTTGCTTTGTTTTGCTTGAAATTAGGCAGATCTGGATTAAAATCTCTGGTCACTTACAGTGTGATTTTTGGGTGAATCATTTGGCCTCTCTGTACCTTCTATTTACTTACCTATCATAGGGACTTGCAAACAGTATGGACTTAATAAATAAGCTTGACTTGACTTGACTGCCAGTACCCTCGACTTTTAACATTAAGATAGTCTGAAATTTCTAATGCATATTATTGCACAGCCTCCCATATGAACAAATCTTTGGTGACTAGAGGGGAAAAAAAAAAGATGTCCTAAGAATTTTGATAATTTCAATTGCTTTCAAAGAAAAGACCAATGCAAGGAAGAACCAAAAATGCTTTTTCTCATTAATATCATATTTGAGAAACAGCATGTTCAGGAATGACCAATAAATAAGTATAACTGTCCAAAGGGAACGTTTAAGAAACTGCAAACAAAACAAACCAAAACAAAACTTGAAAGCTATGTTGGGTAAACTATGGCTAATCCCGTATTAACATGAAAAAAAGGGGGAATATTTTTATTTATTTATTTTTAAAGATTTTATTTATTTATTTGACAGACAGAGATCACGAGTAGGCTGAGAGGCAGGCAGAGAGAGAGGAGGAAAAAGGCTCCCTGCTGAGCAGAGAGCCTGATGTGGGGCTTGATCCCAGGACCCTGGGATCAGACCTAAGCCAAAGGCAGAGGCTTTAACCCACTGAGCCACCCAGGCACCCCAAAAGGAGTATTTTTAAATGATTCTTATACCTCTACTATTCTCGAAAGTCACAGTTTAAGAAGACTTAAACTGTGGCCTAGAGTAATGTCTGTAGAAGTGTTTTATGTTTATAATGATAAAGAATTTAAAGCTGCTCCAAAATAAAGTCTTTGAAATAATGAGAGCTCTTCCTTATTTTCTATATTTAGAAGATTTATATAGACGGGTGACTGACATTTTCTTTAGAAGCAATGAAGTAACAGATGACATCTTTAAAGTGTTGGTGAAAAAATAAAGTACTCTGGGAATAATCCTAAAGAAGAGCCCCAGGAAGAGAGAAAAGGGAAAATGGGCCAATTTCGACCTGAAATACTATTTTGTAGAAGGGCATCATATTTGTGCAGGAAAATAACCTCAAGATAAACAATATATCAAGTGTGTGCACAAGAATACATACGTACATACATACATAAACACTATGCACATACATACATCTCTTCCTGCTGTCACTAGTACTCAGTCTACGTCTTTGGCCTTGTATGTACAACACAATAATTTGCATTCATGACTCAAGAGACACTAGCAAAAACTGATTTAAAATTGTTACTGTGTTTTTAAGAAGGTAACCAGATAACTGTATAAGACATATCTAAAAGTTCTGTTTACAGGTTCATCTTGAAAGGGAGGGGGGAACGCTAAAGCATCTGTCAAACCTGTATACTCATAGTTTTCCTACAGAACAATCTGATGACTTCTCCTTTTGGGAAAAGATACGTTTTATCTAGCTGGCTTTCTTGTTTTTAATTATACAGCAGAACTCACTGATAGCTTTGCTTTGCTCAACAAGGCTTAGTTTTGATAAAACTTCTTTCTTAAAGAAGATAATGCAATAACATGATAAACCCCATTCCCCAACCTGAACCCTCAGAAAAAAAAGAGACACAAACCCCATCTTTTGATGTAGTAACCTTGACGGAGAGAAATCAAGAGATCTGGGAGATAAAATTTGGGTGGACTGCATTATAAAAGGTCTTAGCCTTACCAAAAAAACAGGGCTGTAACTATTAGTGGTAGAGCCATCTGGCTGAGATTCAAAGCACTACTTTAACACCTTGAGACAGAGATGGCAGAATGAATATAAACCACTACAGAAGCTAACTTCTACTTAGATCAAACCAACTAAGTAAAATCTAAACTTGCAAAAAGGCTAGGGAAACTAGGGATAAACATGTTTTAGAAAGAGTTTTAAGTTTCACAACCTTAAGCAAAAATGATACAGCAATTCAAATATTAAACCTAGCATCTGAGATTTTTTTATTTCAGGTCAAGTTACATTAAAGGAGATGATATTATATCTGTACATTGTTATTGGGCTAAATCGATAATTCACTGTAAATTTAAAAATAAGCAAATAAGAGTAAGAGGACAAACTACTATGGACATTATTTTAATATCTATAAAATAAGCTATTATTTGAATTAAATGTTCCATTCCAAAGAACTGTTTAACTTGTAAGTCCACTCTACATGAATAGTCATGATTTTTATCTAATTTTAAAATGATAAAGAACCAAAAAGCATGCAAACATAAAGATCTATGAGCGTAGAAGCCTGAGGGGGGTGGAAAAAGGATAAAAGTTGAGCTACATACCTCATTCATTCTGAGTATAATTCTTTTTACTTTTTCTCCTCTTTAAATAGACCAGTAGATAGCAACACTGCCTAAAATATTGATTAAAATAAATTCTAACTCCAGCAAAAGTACATGATGTTTTATTGAATTTCCTGTAATTTCAATGGCACCAAAATACAAAGAAAATAAAATTCAATGTAGAGAAGTCAGCACTTTCTTGACTTAATTAGGATCTACTCAACAAGACCAAGGGATATAAAGAAAACTCCTATTTCCAACCTTATCATTTTCTGGGGACGGTATGTGTAGATTCATATTCTTTACAACTTAAAAATGTTTCAATTATGGAACATTTTAAACATACTTTAAAAACCACACAAAAAAATACCCATGAACCACCCCATCTCTGTAACCCAGCTTCAATAATCAGAAACTCATGGCCAATCTATACCCTCTTTCTTTTTCTCCCCTTTAGGAATATTTTGAAGCAAAGCCCAGGTACTATATCATTTCATTTTAACTATAGTTTGATGGGGAAGGAGCGGCAGGAAGAATAAAATAGAAAGACTGGGGAGTGAGAGAAATAATGGTGCTTTTTTTTCTCCACAATCCCTGTCTCTTATCATAACCATAATTTTAAGGGATATAACATTCAAGAATATTTTGAAGAAAGAAGCTCCCATGCCATCCCAAAGAAAAAGCACTGGCAATTCAAATTTACTGCAGTTGCCCAATCACTTCCTCCTTCCATCTCAGACAGACTTCAACATTTCAGGACCTCCCGGACTATCTAGTAGCAAAGATAATACTGGGAAGCAGTCATAGTATATTCCAGTCCTTATTCTCTGGTATAGCCTCAAAGGACTACATCCAACAGAATTTTTTCTCAGCACTAGATCAATCACCAGTTGATGTCTCTGATTTAGATAGGAGTCTAATTATCCCCATTTTAAAACGGGCCTATGGCTAAGGGGCGCCTAGGTGGCTCATTCAGTTAAGCACCCAACTCAGTCAGTTAAGCATCCAGCTCAGTCAGGTAAGCATCAACTCTTGATTGAGCTCAGGTCATGATCTCAGGGTCCTGAGATTGAGCCCCAGTGTTGGGCTCCATGCTGGGCAAAGAACTTGCTTAAGATTCTCTTTCTTCCTCTCCTTCTTCCCCTCCCCCCAACACCCAGCTGTGCATGCATGCACTCTCTCTCTCTAAAAACAAAAACAAAATACATATCTATGGCTAACTCCATGGGCTACCACTAGCTGAATGAGATAAGGAGGCATATACAACAGAAAGGTCTTCTAAGATGGGAAGGAAAATGAAAACTGCAAATAAGGGAAGTAGTGGCAGAAATTTGACAGTAACTTTTGCCTTGGAGTAATACCTGTGAATACAAAGCCCACCCCAACCTCCTGCATTTTATAAATAAGAAAAGATTCTTTGCTACTTGATTACACAAATCATATTTCACGCCAACCCTCTCTACGACACAGAAACTACTAACCCATCACAGGGACAAAATTTATAATAAAATTCGGTATTAATGATTTTTCATAGTAATAAAATCAATTACCTCCCCTCTATCTGTAATAAGATTGTCCCATTATCAATACTTCTATTTCTAATACCTTCCATAAAACAAAACTTAGTTCATTTTATTATTACACATCTGAAGATTAATTTTGTGGTAATAACAAAGACTGTGAGGAAAGCTTCATTACAATTAACATGGATAGGTAAATGTTTTACAATGGCAGACTAAATATACTCACTTTTGTTGTCTTTGTATAGAATGGGGAGGAGAGTTGGTGAATAGGCAGGTCCACGATACTAGTGGAGTTTGTGACACTGTTACTATGTGTATGTTCATCTTCTCTGCTACTGTCATCAGATTGATCAAAATCATCACTCTCCTGGTCCATTTCCTCTTCCTCTTCCTCCTCCTCATCTTGTTCTCCAGCATGTTCTTCATCTTCTTCTTGCTCTTCTTGGTTCCCTGAGGAGTCCTCATCTACCGAAATGAATCGATTATTGTTTTCTTCCAATTGTCCTTGCTGGGAATCATTTTGGTCTCCAGGTCTAGGTTCTGCTCCAACAACTTCACCATTCCTTGCAGTGTGCTCCTCCTCTTGTTGTCTTAGCTGTTGCTGCTGCTGTTCCTCCTCAACCACACGATTCATCTGTTCCTCATCTGCCTGGCTTGAGGAAGGGTTACCTCTCAGAGAACCTCCAGTTCGTCGTCTTTTGCTGCCCACAGAGAGCAGTTCCTGATTCATTTCCAAAAGCCAGCTTGCTACTTCTTGGACCTTGGCTAGACTATCAGAAGATGCAAAGGATTTCACATTCTGTAGGGAAAAATGGGGGGGGGGAGAAGAAAGGTTTGTACAGTCTACATTATCTCCCACTTTTATGTTCTATGCCTATATTCCAAATTTCATTAAAGACTGTAACAAGTATTTGATGCTATTGAGATATTAAGATGTTCTTTAGGAATCAGTAGAAAGTTTAAAATGTTAAAATTAAGACTTTATAAAGACATACACAAAAATCACACAGTACACAGCTTTATTTTAATCTTTTAAAAAATAATTTTAGAATTAAACTTTATAATTTAGTTGCTTTTACCAATAAAACATAATTTAACCATTAAAATTATTTTTTATTTTAGATCAGTTCATAAACTATAACTTTCATAAAACTTCCAGAAAATTTTATGAAGTGTATCATTAAAAACTATTCAATTATCAATTAAGTTTTGGAAATACTGAGATAAACCAAGATAAAGAGGCTTATTTACTGTAGGAATTTCCCAAACTTCTCTGATCATAGAACCCTGCCTTAAGACATGTTTTTTTGACAGGTACCAAGTATAATTATTATGATTTTCATTTTGCACAATGAATATAAATCAACTGGGGAACAAATAAATAAAAAAATTTTTATTTTTTTTTTTTAAAGGAAAAAAGTTCGTAAGTTCATACCCTCTGACCCAGTAACTCCACTTCTGGCAATCTATCCTAAGGAAGTAATCCTAAAACAGAAAAAAAAATTATGCAAAGGATGCTCACTGCAGCTTTATCCAAAAAAGCAAAAAATAAAAATAAGTGTAAATAAAAATAATCAAAACCCAAATGTTCAAGACAAAGGAATCCATGAGATGGGCTATATATAGTGTAATTCCTAAACATGATGTGCATTTTAAAAAATTGTGAGAACATGGATGTTTGTATTATGCTAAGGGCAAAATACAGGTAATTATAGGATCACAGCATTATTAAACTGCATAAAGACTAGAAGACAAGATTTCAAAATATAAACTACATTTAGTTTAGTATTTAGGTAGTAGTATTGTAAGTGCCTTAAACTTACTTTTTAACCATATTTCTCAAATGTTATGTATCAAACACATTTGCTCTTATGTTTTATAGACTCTAAAACTTGATTTGATATAGAATCTTTTCATAATGCTCATTCTTGAATTTCATCCTTTGCAGTCATCTATATGGACATGTTTGAGGCTACATAAAATAATGCCAACACACTGGCCAAGCTCATATAGAATACCTTTTAAAAATATCTTTAAGGTTGGGGCGCCTGGGTGGCTCAGTGGGTTAAAGCCTCTGCTTTCAGCTCTGGTCATGATCCCAGCATCCTGGGATCGAGCCCCACATCCGGCTCTCTGCTCAGCAGGGAGCCTGCTTCCCCGTCTGTATCTGCCTGCCTCTCTGTCTGTCAAATAACTAAATAAACAAATAAAATCTTTTAAAAATATATCTTTAAGGTTTATGAGATATAAGAAATATAATACCCATCTTCTATCACGCTCTAAGAATAACTACATTGTATTATATATCACAATGATCTTCAGATAAAACAACCTTATTTACTTTTCTTTTTTTTTTTTTTTAAAGATTTTATTTATTTATTTGACAGAGATACAAGCAGGCAGAGAGGCAGGCAGAGAGAGAGGAGGAAGCAGGTTCCCTGCTGAGTAGAGAGCCCGATGCGGGGCTCGATCCCAGGACCCTGAGATCATGACCCGAGCCGAAGGCAGCGGCTTAACCCACTGAGCCACCCAGGCGCCCCAGAACAGCCTTATTTACTTTTTAAACCCTTGCCACTAGAGGTGAATCCCCCAAAGGGCCATTGCAAGTTTTGAAATGGGGTCTGAAAGTCTGAAAGATAGTTTTAAAATAGCATTATTTCAAAAAACAAAATAAAATAAAATAAAATAAAACAGCATTATTTCATTTTATTTTCTATCATCTATACTTTCTAAGAAAAAAGCTGTAGTGTGGGGGGAAATTCTTTAATTCTAATTACAAGTAGAAGTACAGTACAGAAAGAAGAGTTCCAATGACTGAACTGTGAGACACTTCAACATTCTGAGTGAAAGAGTAACCAGCAAAGATGACTAACAAGTAGAACTGGGAATGACTGACATCCTTGAGGCCCTGACGTAAAGAAAGCATACCCAGGAAGAGAAAGTATAAAATGACAATGGTTGTTGATAGTTCAAGTAGGATGAAGAGAAAGAACTGACCACTGGATTCAGTAACATGGAAGTCACTAGTAACAGTTTTATTAGCTGAAATCTGATTAAAGTAGATTTAAGAACAAGGAAGAGAGAATAGAGATGATGTGTACAAACAAGTTAGTAGTTTGCTGCAAAAAAAGAACAAAAGGGAGTGATAACTGGTAAGGAAAACAGAGTCAAGAGAAAATGTTTTATTCTTTAAGACTAGAGAACTAGCAGTGTTATTGGTATACTGACAAGAATGATCCAATACAAAACAAAAAGTTGATAATGTAATCAAGAAAAGGGGGAAATGGTGAAGTGATGTTTGTAAGTAATTAAATGGGGATGATGAGAATGAGTTCAAAAATTGGAAGGACTAGTTTCAGTTAAAAAAATGGATACTTCATTTATGATAAAAGATGGGAAAGAAGAGTGGTATTATAGGTACTTTACATTTATTTCCTTTTTACCATATTTCTCAATGTGTAAACAGTTGGAAACAGGTAAATTTTTATAAGTGGCAGGAGTCTTGGGAAATTCCCTACTCGTTCCTTCAATTATTTTCCTTTCCTTTTTAAAGTAGGAAGCAATGTTGCCATTATCATCAGAGTGATCTTGGGAGAAGAGGTTGTTAGAAATCTGAAGAAAGGGGTTTGAAATAGTCCTCTAGAGAGAGAGGAAGGAAACTTTCCTAGGTGCATGAGATTTTGATGATCAAATATAATCAATAAATCATGATGTAACATATATCAAATGTGGCTTTTAAAAGTCAAGTGGTTCCAATAACCAAACTATGGAAAGAACCTAGATGTCCATCAACAGATGAATGAATAAAGAAGATATGGTATACGTGTACACACACACACACACACACACACACACACACACACACAATGGCATACTATGCAGCCATCAAAAGAAATAAAATCTTGCCATTTGCAATGACGTGGATGGAACTAGAGTGTATTATGCTGAGCGAAATAAGTCAATCAGTGAAAGACAATTATCATATGATCTCCCCGATATGAGGAATTTGAGAGGCAAAGTGGGGGGTTTGGTGGATAGGGAAGGAAAATATGAAACAAGTTGGTATCAGGAGGGAGACAAACTATAAGAGACTCTTAATCTCACAAAACAAACTAAGGGTTGCTGGGGGGAGGGCGGTATGGAGAGGGTGGTTGGGCTATGGACATTGGGGATGGTATGTGCTGTGGTGAGTGCTGTGACGTGTGTAAGCCTGACGATTCACAGACCTGTACCCCTGGGGCAAATAATATATTACATGTTAATTTTAAAAAATTAATTAAAAATTTAAAAAAATAAAAAAATCAAGTGGTTCTTCTTTACAATTCAGATAAGCACAATAACAAAATTTCTGTATTAGGTAGAAAGTAGGGTTTTTTAAAAAAAGCACATTAAATACATCTGTTGTTTTCTATTAAAAAATAAAATAATAATAAACTGTAGAAAATAAAGGTCATCAAAATCTTACTGGCTCATATATGTAAAAGACAAACTACAAAAACATCACAGAAAAGCAGGTTAAAAATAACATATTGAAAAACACTGACCTATGCAAATGAATATATATAGTATCCCAGAGTATATCAAGGTAAATCTACTATTCATAGGCTTCCTTCAAAGAATTAAAATCTTGCTTTAGTAACTGCATCTAAAGTCTAACTCTCCTAACACTAACAGGAACATTTTCCATTTGGATGATTATGCATAGAACAGCATGAAATCAGGGTCATTCATTGCCTGGAATAATCCAGACCCCAAGCAAATTGCCCTATGTGTGCCAACCAAAGAAGCATATTTTTAAGAGACTGAAAGGGGTTAAATGACATATTAAGAGCAACTTACAAGATGAAAAAGATGAAAGAACAAAGGTCATAAAACTAATCATAAAGAGTATGTGCAAAGTAGGAAGGAGACTGTTGGTAAATAGTCAGCCTATCAACAAATAGAAAGTTTATGACTGGCATTTCTAAAACAGTACTTGCACCTATCATCAGTGAACATTTCCATTACTAATTAGGAATAACAAAAAGTCAAATCACTATCATTGTGTAACTTTAGTGTTATATTGGGAGGAACAGAAAAGAAAGTGTCTTTAATTTAAGCCAATAAAGTCGACTGACTCAACTATTTACAACCACAGCATATAAGTAGCTTTCAAAATAACACAGATTCTTACAGATAGACCTGATCAGAAATGGTAAGCCCAAGTAGAAGAATCAGATTTAAAGCACAGCCAATATAAAATATACAATGACAAAGCTAAAAGTCAGTTTCTAGGAATCCCAGAATATTTGAAGAGGCTGAAAATACCTGACAGACTTATATAAACATGTGTCCAAGCAGAATATATATTGGATTGGATCTCTCTGACCCATTTTGGGAATGGAAAATGGAAAAGAAAATTTCATATTCTGTTGGTATTCATAAACTCAAATTTAAATAAACAAACAAAAAAAAAACCCCAGCATTTTTAGGAAATTAGTTTTTTTCTAACAATGATCTATTAAGTAAGCTAATGACCTAATTAAAAAAATAAACATTTATCCAATAAGTAATAGGAAATCAGAATCAACTAAACACTCTTATAAGGGAGGGAACCTTTTATTTTTTCATTAACCTATAATGTATTATTTGTTTCAGGGGTACAGGTCTGTGATCCATCAGCCTTACACAATTCACAGCACTCACCATAGCAATACCCTCCCCAATGTCCATCACCCAGCGACCCCATCCCTCCTACCCTGCTCCACTCCAGCAACCCTCAGTTTTTTTCCTGAGATTAAGAGTCTCTTATGGTTTGTCTCCCTCTCTGGTGTTGTCTTGTAAGGGGTGGGGAAACCTTTTTAAAAAGAGTTTATAAAGCCCCACATTTTTTAAGAAAATTGATCTAAAACTCGAAACTGTTATACAGGAAAAGTTAATAAAATATTAACCCCCAAAATGCACACTTTTTTTTTTAAGATTTTATTAATTTATTTGAGAGAGAGAAAGCATGTGCAAATGTGCGTGAGCAGGGTGAGGTGCAGATTATGACTTCTTTTCCAAAACCAGAATCTGTACAATACTCAAAGATAATTACTATAAAACAAATACTTACTGAACGCTCAATATGATCAGGCACATTTTAATTTTCTGGAGGATAACGTTTAGAAATGTTTCTTTACAAGTTAATCAATGACTTTTAACCCGACCAAAATCCATGGTAGAATCAGATTTTACATTATAAATAACTCTGGATGTATATATTTAAACAAACCTAAAACAATGGTTTAGAGAGAGGGAATTATGAAATATTTCAGATGCCTGAAGTCTCTATAAATCAACACTCTTAACTAAATATGGTCCATTCTCATTATTTGTAGTAATTATATTCTATAAAGTTATCACAAATACTGAACCACTGCCCCCAGGGGAAACACAGGGTTAATTTCCTGAAAGCCTTGGTCACAACATTTTGGCCATCTCATCGATATATAGTCTTTTCATGTGTATGTTTCTATTTAAAGACATGTACTTAATACATATTGTTGATTTCATTAACACTGAACTCAGCCTACGGCACTGAACAAAGCTTATCTAACAACTCTATGCTCTCCATAAGGCACATTATGACACTAGACAGCACCTTGCCACTATGCTTGGGAGCCATTTTCAAAAGCCAAATATTTCACTAAATAGACCATGAAAGGACACTTGTTATAGTATGAGAGCTGGACCAGGAAGGCAGAGTGTCACTTTGTTTGACCTCAGATGGGAATGTGCATGCCAAGTGATTTTTTGCCACTCTGTGCATGCTCATGTCTACAAATGACTATGAAAGCATCACGAATATTGATTTTTGGTGTCACAAACTGTAGTGAGTAGGCAAATTCACAAACACAAAATCTACAAATAATAAGGGTGGATGGTACCTACTTTATCTAAATCCTCCAGAAAGAGCACTATTTGCAATGCAAGATTCACACAGTATTTTGAGATATCAGCAAAGAAGTCACAGCATTACCTATTGGCTGCTCCTGGAAATATAACCAAGGATAAAAAGATCAAAGAAATTGGAAGTTCTAATAGACATTCACTACTAAATTTTACAAATAAATCAGAAGTTCAGATAGCCTATATAGAAAAGGGGAGAGAAAGGCATCACTTTTCCCTTTTTAAGTGGCCAGAACAGGGTTCTTCTGGCAGCATTATTCATTATTGTGACAGTTCTGAATCTACGGATGCCTAGAAGAGATGCCTACAGTCACCTCCATCCTAGGATGAAGAAGTATTGTAATAATTTTGCTCTTCAAAAAATTTCAGAAATAAGGTTACTGTGATAGAAAAGAATTACTTCAGGGCTTCACCAAGTCCTAGAAAATATTGGGTAACATTTAGTCATTATACCTTGTTGATTTAGTGACACCTCAGACCTAATTTCCGTGCTTTTTAAAAACTAGTCTCTCAGAAACTTTTTAACTAGTTTCTCAGGAAACTTGCTTTTCAAAATATCTCGGATTAATCAACACCATCTGAACTTATTTAGGATGCTTAAAGGAATCAGTATGAGAAAGTACACGTTAAAAAAATTGAGCTCTGAAAGCCTATCTCAGAGTGAACTAGAGCTATTTCCATGGCAAACACTAACCTTGAAATGACCTTGAAATCTAAGTAACTGGGGAACACTAGTTACACTAATAAAACAAGGGGTAACTTAAGCAAACATCCAAAGCCTCCAAAGGACTGTGCATTTTTTAGACAGTTTTAGAATTATATGGCAGGATACAATCCATCGGACCTGAGCAACAAAGTCATTTAAGCTTTAAGATGTAGATGGCAGGAACATAAACCAAACTGTACTGATCACTGGGAGGAAAACTCAAAGCTTAGAATCACCTTCTGCAAGCAGTTTAGAATCTTCCCTGAATGATAAAGGAAGCTCCCTAATCACCAGGAGCCCTCTTGTGGCCCCACCACTTACTAACACTCCAAGTTCATATTACGAACTTTATATATTCCAAGTTATTTATTAATTCTTTTTTTTTTTAAGATTTTATTTATTTATTTGACAGACAGAGATCACAAGTAGGCAGAGAGGCAGGCAGAGAGAGAGGAAGGGAAGCAGGCTCCCTGCTGAGCAGAGAGCCCGATGCAGGACTCAATCCCAGGACCCCGGGATCATGACCTGAGCCGAAGGCAGCGGCTCAACCCACTGAGCCACCCAGGCGCCCCTATTTATTAATTCTTATAGTCAAACTGATTAATAGTATCTGGGAATAAACAATAAAGTAAGTCACATCATGACTGAGTTATAACTCAGTGACTCAAAATCCCCCAAGGGTTTTCCATTTCACTCATAATGAAAGTCAATTTTCATGGCTGCCTGTTGGTCTCTGTATAATAACCTACTCATATCCCCACCACTATGAGTTTATATTCTATTCTGTCTTTTTCACTTTGTTTCACTCTAATGCTGTTCTTTCTTAACGAAGAAAATATGCTGCTATCTCAGAGCCTTTGCACTGGCCATTCCCTCTGCCTGAATGCTTTCCTCATACTAAGAACTATTCACATAGTTCTTCCCATTACTTTCTTCAGGACTCAGTTCAAATGTCCCCCAGGCAGTGACACTTTCCCTAATCATCTTATTTAAAATAATAACTCCCTTGCATCATAGTCCCTTTCCGCCTTGCCCTGTTTTACTCTTCTCCAGGCAATGTATAAAAGCACTAGACTAGTGTCTGCAATACAGTAAATGCCTATCTATCTATGCACTCATCTATTCATTTGTTATCTGTATTATCTTCTCACTAGAATTTAAGCGCCCTAAGGAAAAAGACTTCCCTTTTTCACCACCACTATCTTCAGCACCTATAAGCTCAACTTATTCTTCAAAACACTATTTAGTGAGTAAATATTTATTAAATCTTTTTAAAGCCAACTAGGTACTTTCTTTACCAAAGAACTTCAAGCCAGGTCACAAACACAGTATCAATAACTTTAACCATATTTTTAAAAGTTGTACTGAACACATTCTGTGTTGTATTTTTAAAACTGGGTATAAATCTAGCCTTAATATTTACCACTTTACTCCTTTTATCAAAGTTCTTGTTACTTTAACACAAGCTATAAAAAAACAAGGATGTTGGGGCGCCTGGGTGGCTCAGTGGATTAAGCCGCTGCCTTCGGCTCAGGTCGTGATCTCAGTGTCCTGGGATGGAGCCCCGCGTCGGGCTCTTTGCTCAGCGGGGAGCCTGCTTCTCTCTCTCTCTCTGCCTACTTGTGATCTCTCTCTCTCTGTCAAATAAATAAATAAAATATTAAAAAAAAAAAAAAACAAGGATGTGACTAAAAAGATTGATACTTCAAAAGCACATAGCTTGTTGAATAATTCTACTTCCAAATCGCTTATACTGTGGTTAACTGGGAAACCATAGATGTGACTTAAGGTGAAAATCTTCCAAGGACTAGAAAATTGGCTGAATAGGTCTTTAATAATGGAGATTAACAAAAGCAACACAAAATGAGTATGGGGAGCATGATGCAAGTATTCATGTAAGCAGCAAATGTTCATTATAGTTTTGAACATTTTAAATCCACACGGTACCTCAATCATATATATCTTTATTATAAATGATACAGAACACTATTTCTCAGTTCACATGACAATACCTTTTTTTTTTAAAGTTTCTTTAACTGATTATTTTAGTTTGGGCTAAATTTAATTCTTCATTCCCATTTAACTCTACTACCTCTGCAATCTGTGTTTACTCCATTAAAACTAAATTTTAAACTGGCTGCTAGGGGAATCCGGGAGGCTCGGTTGGTTAAGAGTCTGCCTTCAGCTCAAGTCCTTTTCCCAGGGCTCTGGAGTGGAGTCCCACGTCAGGCTCCCCTGCTCATCCAGGAGTCTGCTTCTCCCTCTCCCTCTGCCTCGGCCCTCCCGTGCCATGCTCCACCTCCCACCACCTCCTGCTCCTGCTGGCTCTCACTCTCTCCTAAATAAATAAATAAATAATCTTTGGGTGGGGGGACAACTGGTTGCTAAATCCCACTGGATCTTTTACCATTTCTGTCGCTTTCTACATTATTGAACATGCACTCCCTCTTCTTTACAACTCTCTTGTCCCTCAGTTTCCCTTGGTATCATCCTTTTCTTGGTATCACTCCTTAGGTGGCACTGTTGTTCTCTGTTGCTAGCTCCTTCCTGCTCTGCAGCTTCTCTCAAACCTAGGGTTTTAACTATCACATAGAAACTACTGACAACCAATCCTATTATCTCCAGCCAAACTCCTCTATTGAGCCTACTAGTTTTACTATATTGTCTCATAATCACCCCAAATCCATTATCTTAAAATCTAAACTCCTGTTTTTGTTTTCTCTCTCTCTCTCTCTCTCTCTCTCTCTCTCTCTCACACACACACACACACACACACACACACACACACACACATATGACCCAAATTAGTTCTTAGATGCTCCTACTATTTTCTCTATCTCAGTGAATGGAGCCATATTCTAGCCAACTGCCTATTTAAGAAAACTGGTGGCTCTTCCTCTTCCTTCTACTATCCCTTCCCTCAACAATTTAGTCCTAAAGCCATTTGGTGGAGCCAAGCAAGTAAGGTTTATGCGTAGGAGGCAGGACAGCAGTACAACAGGGGGGATCAATTTAAGCAGAGTGAGGAGGGCCCCCTTGTATGTGGGGGATGGTAGGAGAAAAGAAAGTGGACCAACACGGTGTCAAAGCCTGAATAAGAAGGGTGAGGAATGATCTAATAGTGGAAAAGCCCAGCCGGTCAAAGGCAGAGCAAAATGAGAGCATCCATTTGGGTGAGAGTAGCAAACATGAGCAGGGTAAAAAAGGTATCCACATGGAAGGATGGTGTCAAAGCTCAGATGGGTTAAGGACAGTACAGTGGCCACAATGATGCCCTGCTCAGATATCCCTTCAAGAGAACCTGCTCCATTATCTTGGAATTCACTGCAACATTTACACCTGGCCATAATGCATCTATGCTTCTCCCAGCAAATGACTGTGCATGGTGGTAATGCTCCAACAGCCAATTCTGCTACCTGCCCATCATACTTTGTCTTGATATCCATTTCTCTGGGGACCTGCATTAAACCAGAAGGTATCTATGTACTAGTGTCAAAAACTCTTGAGACAAAATAAGTAAGTGTGGAAGATACCACAAAATGGCTAACTTCATTAAACAAAGATTATTTCACTCCAGAATGCTGAAGAACATTTTCTACTACATAAAGAAATCCAGTGGCTCAGCAGAGGAAAAATTCTCAACAGGGCATCTTAGCTAAAAGGGGTCCTTTTAAGACAACAGAAGGCTAGATTTCATTGAATACTTTGAAGATGAAGAATAGCTGCAGAAACTAGCCAATGTAGCACTAACTCCTCAGTCTCTGTAAGACATGAAGAAAAGCTTTGACTTCAAGGGACAAGATTCTTGGATTTAAAAGGAAAATGCACTTTTGGAAAACACCACATTACAAAAAGGAGATTGTGAAATGTTTCCACTGCTGCTTGGGCCTAACTAAAAAAGGGTACCATCAAGTCTCAAGTCTTACTGGAAACCACCTGGAGAAGCTACAGAACAAAAGTGAGCTGATTTCCTTCCCTTTCAACACAAATGATCACTGGGCAGAACTCTTTTTCTGAACCTTCTGATTATGAGAATTTGCCATGAGAAAAAGGAAGAGCTGCAGTCTTATACAAGATGAGTTTTACTGATTTGCCCCAGACGTGTTCTGGTTTTCTGTGGAGAAAAGAATATCTTGCTATTCATAAGAAACCAATGAACATTATGCTTCAGTTTTCATTATACATTCAAACAACCTTTTTCTTACTCAATAAACATCAAGAGTAAGCTAAGAAACAGTCTCTTTTCAGTTGAAAAAGACATCTGTAGGTGTCGGTTTATTTCCTGTTTGACCCTGAATTGGTATTTGTGGAGCATAAAACAAGCACACGAAGAAAATATAATTATTACATTAAAGAGGTAAATTCACACTAAAGAAGTCAAAATAATTTTTTAGATTCAAAAATCACACTTTTATGCATAGATGAGCCTTGTGAAGGAAATACTTTTCTAGGGCCTACATTTGAGCATGATCATATCACCGAGTAAGGAAATGTTTTCTCTAAGTCTTGTATAAAAGCGTGTCTAGGCAATATTTTTATTCATATTGCTTTGGTTTATGGTTTTAGTAGCTTTACTATTCAATATTGTCAAAAAAATTTCATGTTGTAAATAATATTAAAATCAGTTTATGTTTATTTAAATTAAATCTGCTGAGCCTACATTAAGAAAAATTAAGTCCCATTTTGGTTTAAGTTGATTATGTGAAATTTACTACATTTCCTTAATGAGTTTGCAAGATTTTTGTGAAGATAAACGAGATTTAACCCAAGGAAAGTAAGCTAAGCTTAATTGTCAGGGGGTTGTATTTTCCCCCCAAGAAAAGCTGGCCAAAATGTCATTTTTAGCTCTAAATATGAAGGGATAACTATTTCTACATATACTCTACACCATATCTAATTTGGATCTCATATAGAAATTTATGGTAAGGCTTACTTGAATAAAGTAAAACAGATAAAGTAGTAATGTAAAAGAAAAAAAATTAGAATCTCCTCTAACACTAACTGTGTTAGCACTTGTCTACTTTTCTCGTGTTTAACCCTGAATTGATATTTGTGGAACATAAAACAAGCACACAAAGTAAATATAAATTTTGCATTGAAGAGGTAAATTCACAGTAAAGAAGTAAAAATAATTTTGAGAATACTTTGTGGGAAGAAGGAACCACACAAAAAGATGGGACTAATGAACTTGCCAATATAAACAGATCCACAGAAAAAAAGAACATTGTTTACTCAAAAGAGCACTGAAAAGTACCAATAAATAATTATATCTACAACTTACTGATCAAGCTGTTATACTGTGAGCTGGAGCTATAGTCATCTTTATGTGATTCCCAAGTTAAGATTATTTTAAGTGTATACTCAATGTAAAAAGATTAAGAAAGGCTGACGTGAACATCAGTAATGGGATAAACTGATATTATATTTACCTAATAAGAAGTAATGAGAGTAACACATCACTTTTTTGAAATTCTTGCCAACAATGCATAACCTGAATCCATTAATGAGGAAACACTAGACAAACCCAAATTAAGGGTCCTTGTTCAAAATGACTGTCCTATAATCTTTAAAAGTGTTAAAGGAATGAAAGTAAAGATCAAAGCATTGTTCCAGATACAGAATAACTAAATGTAGTCCATGATTCTGAACAGAATCTTTCTATTATATGAGATAGTTATCTGAAAAACCAGTGAAACTCAAATGGAGTCTGAGGAATAGAAAATCTAAAATATTGATGCCAATATCCTGATTTTAATGGCTATATTGTGATTATGTTGGAGAATGTCCTTGTTTATAAGAAATGCATACTCAAGAGTTTAGGGGTGATAGTGAATCCTGTTGGCAACATTATCAAATGGTTCTGGGGCTAAGTAAGCTCTTAATACTATAGTTGAGACTATTATGAAAGTTAAAAGGGGGGAGGCATCTCGACATCAATCTGGTTCCCATTATCTGCTATAAACTACCTTTGCCTTGTCCTAACACTTGTCACCCACTCACATCATCACTAAGTCCTAAGTGTACCTCTGCAGTAGATCTACAATGGATTCCACTTCTCTAGGGTTGTTTAATAAGCAGATACTATATGCCTCTTGCCCAAACTATGTGAATAGCATCCCTAATATTCTTCCCATCTTTTGTGCATCATGCCTCTCACCTACCCTCTATACTGAGGCCAGAACGTGAAATGTCATCACCTCAGTGGCAGTTTCCAAACTTTTTACATGCTGAAGACTTTGTTCAAATAAAGGCAAGATATTAAACAGGTAAAGAAAGAACTTGTGAGGAACAACTGGAGAAGGAGAGAGAACAGTGTTCACAGAAAGAATGAGCAACCCCTGAATGAATCCGAAAATTTCTAAAACTACTATTCTATAAAATAAAATCTGAACTCCTAAGTATGGTATACAAGATGTTCCTAGTCTGATCCTGTCTCCAACCATCTTCAATACAAACTGGTTTGTCTTAAACTTTGCATTACCCAACAATATTGATCTACTTGTATTCTCCTTATACACTATATGTTCTCCTACGTCTATCTTTGTAAAGATGTCTTCCTTCTCTCTGACACATTTCTTTGCCCACCTTTTACTAACCCTATCTAGCAATGGTAAGTCACATTCCTTCTTCTTCCATTCTTCTCTGCCATAGAACCTGCTGAAATTGGCAAGCATAGGCCTTGAATACAAGGACCTCCTCCTTCTACTTGTAAAAAGAATATAGTGGTAGAATATTCCAGAAAAAGTTGGGAACACAGACTTGTAATAAAAGAAATGTCATAACTAACAGGTTGATAAAGGGATAAAGCTTAAGTAAAGAGGACTGATATATTTTGAGTTGTCTTTTTTAATATAGAAAGTAGAAGGCTAGAGAAGTGAACATGTTTGCTATTTCAAGTATCTCACCTTCCAATTCCATGAAGAAAACAGGAACTACTTTTGCTTTCTCTTCTCTAGTGATATTAACTGATACCAAATATCAAGTATATATTACAATGCTAACCTTTAAAATGCAGTGATACACCAATGATCATACACAGACTATATAGCCTTTTCCTCACATTTAGGAAGTGATAATCAACTGTACATATAACTTTATTACAATCCATATAATTTATTACTTCCTATAATTTCTAAAACTGTTAACCAACAATGAACAAATACAAACAAAATCCATAGGGTAATTTTTCCATTTCCCAGAGTATATTCAATAGCTTCTCATATGTTGTAAAATAAAAAGCATGGGGAATACAGATTTTAAAATATGAAAATATAAGTGTCCATCTTACACTGTTACCCGATACTTCTATTTGTGGTAGTTCAAGACTGAAATCTACTTCTGAAAAACACACCATCACTAAACAAACAGATGCCTCCTACAGGGTTTTTAGGCAGAGAGGTGTTAGCATCAGGACTGGGAGCACAAGGGGTGTCAGGTTTACATATAAATGCTGAAATCTGTGTGATAAAAGTCAACAATCACTGAAGTTCATTCATGTACTAACTAGTCTTGTATCTTCAAATATTAAATGAAAAAATGGGTGAGACACAAATAGTTGACTAAAAAATATATAAAAGGATTAATAAACATATGAAAAGGTACTCTGTAAAACTAGCCATCAAGTAAATGCAAACTAAAACCACATGCAATACAACTTCCCATCCATAAGAATTGCTAAACTAAAAGAGACCAACCACCACCAAACGTTGGTAAAAATAGGAAACTAAAACTCTCATACATCGCTAGTGGGATTGTAAAATGTTACTACCACTGTAGAAAACCATTTGGCAGTTACTTATAAAAACACACACCCTGTGAGCTAGCATACATTTGCCTACGTACTCCCCAACAGAAATGTCCACAAATAGGCTGGTACAAGAATGCTTATAACAGCTTTATTCAGAATAGCCAAAACTGAACCCAACTCAAATATTCATCAACAGAAGAATGTATAAATAAATTGAGATATATTCATACAATGGGATGGGTACACAAAAATGAGAATGAGAATGCGCTTCTGATACATGAACCAAAATGGACATCATTTTTGTGATGCATTGAGCGCATTGAGTGCATTGAGTGAAGACGCTAGGGGGGAAAAAAGGCAACATTAAAGGATTCCATTTATATGATGTTTAAGAATACAAAAAACTATCTACAGTAATAGTAATCAGAATAGTTGTTGCCTAAGTTTGGATTGAATGGAATGGAGCATGAGGAAATTTGGGGAGTGACAAAATTTATTCTACATCTTGACTGAGGTGTTGTTACATAGGTATACATATTGTCAAAATTCATCTATGGATTGCACTTAATATAAAAAGCACTTCGATTAAAAATGTATATATTAATTGAGGACAAGGCAAAAATTTCTCTGCCTTCTTTGACTCTCCCATTGTGAGCCTGTTAAATGGTGAAAAAGGCTTTGGCCCATTAGTTGGGTCTTCTCTACACTAATACCAGACACGATTACATCAGAGAGCGAGGATAAAAGCCCAGAATACTGATTTTTCCACTTCAACAGGCAAGGTGGCAGTTTTCCCAGTGCCCGCAACTCCTGGCATTGAAGAGTCAGTACATCATTCACTGTGAAGCACTCTATAGCAGGTAGAGGGAACTTTGAATGAAGAATGTGCAAGAGCTAAAACAGCAATTGTACTAGAAGGAAAACCAATCTTGAAGTCACTACCCTAAGGACCCGATGACCACAGGACAAAGAGAAGAAGAATCTGCTCAATTTCAGAAATAACTCAGCACTTTAAGGAAAACAATGCTACCACAATAAGCAAACACTGATTCAACAACTCCTTTTAGGTGTGGCCTCTATTCTGCCTCACTATCATTTTACAATAAGGTTTTGAACTTCAGAAAAAGCTCACCACTGTAATATAGAAAATTTATTGTCCACAGAAAACTAATGAGTCTGTTTTTTTTTAATGGAGTTCCCATCTTAGCATAGTTTTAGCACGGCAATTAATGTGGACCACAAAGGAAAAGAATGTCTTCTTTTTATCTGCTTTTTAAATTTAGGAATTCTATTTTGATTTGCTACTGCTTGATGCCCCTTTGCCTGGGTTCTTGAGGGGTTTTAGTAGGTATGTCAGAATTCAGGTAACTGCTGCCTGGATTTCTTTTCTTGCTCACTGAGGAAAAACAATTACCTCATTTAGATGATTACGTCAAAGAATCACTATTCACAGACAAACTCTAAGAAACATTGTTCCATCCTCATCTTCAAATTCTTGTCAGGAAGGTTGAGTAGGTGTATCGGGGGAAAACACTGACCCGTTTGTCAGTGTCAAAGCCTGACCACTCTGCACACAAAATGCGTATCTGAACTGGAAAACAAAAATATTTAAACTCTGAAATGAGCTAGGTACTGGCGATAAAATGCTAACCAAAGACATAAACTCTGAATCCACCCCCCCCCAAAAAAAGTGTAAAGGCTATAAAATTACTGTTTTTAAAAAATTATGAAAAAAAAAATCTACCCAAGGTAGACCTTTGTAAGACATATGAACAAGAAAAATCTCTAAAAGTTGTGTAATTACAGTGAAACCAAATAAAATAAACTTTGTTCTAGCCTGACTCCATCACTGCCCACCAACATCCTTATCTGTCAATACTACGGTAACTGAAAAAGCAAAAAAAAAAAAGTAAAAACCATCACCACCACCAAGAAAATAAAAAAATCTAAAACATCTAAAAAATTAACTCAAATAACAAGAAACATTTATAATCCATTTAAAACTATTCTTCTTTCCTTCCTTTTTAGTAAAGACTGAGAGCTATTATTTTCTAAATGGTAAGAACTATCATTATTTTCTTACAAAGATCTTACTCTATTTATGTAGAAATAAAGCAATACTGTCATAATGATTAAATTAGTAAACTAGATCCCTTACATAATGATCTATAATTTTCAGACAAGAAATTTTTAAAATTTTTCAGGTTACAGAATAGTATTTCTGGACAAACCTAACAAGGCAGTGGTTGTAAAACACTCTCAAACTTCCAAACACCCTCAATCTCAGTACAATGCTATGTTGTATACTCAATCTAAAACTAAGAGAAAGCATTGTGGGTTGGTCACAACTCAAATTCCTTATTACAATGAGGACTGCCTAAAGATTTTACCACTAAACTCAGCCATTCAAAGAACTAGGAAGACTCTCTCTCTAGGTCACTGCTCTCCAAAGCTAGTGATTTTCAGATTTGTTAGGAAGAATACTTCTTAGAACTTCCAGATTCTTATAGATTCCTCCACTCTGAAGTTAAACTTTCCATCTAGACAAAATCAGATCACTTAACTCAAAATAATAATAATAATTGAAAGCCATAAAAATATGGCTCTACAGTTTTGTCTACTGCAGCAATTCACCTACTCCAGATAGAGAAACAAAAATATTAGGAAGAAATCCTGAAAGTTAAGAAGTCTGTTTTATATTCAGGTTAGTAAAGATGTTTCCACTGCATTCTTGTAATCAGCAAACATTTACAGGGAGCCCACTACGAACTAACAGTATGTTAGGTACAGCTTATTCACCTAATCGAGAACCCTGAGATCATTATTCCCATTTTAAAAATAGGAAACAAGCTAAGATTAAGGTCCCTTGCCCAAGATTTACAGTTAGTAAGATTTAGCAAACATGTTTAAAACTGTGAACGAATGCCTGAACCAAGGCTTATGTTCATTCCACTAGGCAAACCTGTCTTCCAACAAGGCATAATTAAGGATCTTACAGCAGCAAGAGAAACAAAAGGCACACGTGAAGCAGCAGGACACCATTACAAGTATCTCTTTGATATAAAAGCAACTTCTTAAGACAGAGGCCACCCTTCTTTCTCAGATGCCTAAACATCACCTTCCTTCCAGTCAGGACCATGGACCATGGGTCCAGGCCCTGTCCAAAAAAAGAGAAAAAAAGTCTTTTAGACTGCACCCAGCAAAGTAAAATAAATCATATGAGATTTTTTTCCTAGGCCCCTTTTAGGAAAAAGAAGGCACCCCATATCACCCCCACACCCCAAAACTCATGCACACAATCTAATTGCTTTTGCCCATTAGTTACAAAGTGCTCTTTAAAGCTGTATTTGAATCTGTAAGTGTAGCTCTATAGTTACATACGAATACGAGTATTTTGACAGTTTAAATTGATAAGATTTTAAGCAAAACAATGAAATCAAATTCTAGACTATAACCCAAAGTCACTATCCAACTTTGTAATCTCATTTCCTTATCAATTCTCAACACAACTGCAAAATAAATATTATCTATTACTGAATCTTACTTTGTGCCAGTCCTTGCTAAATGTTTTACATATGAAACTGGATTTCATTATAAAAAAAAAAAATTATGATGTAGATCCTATTTTTTTAAAGATTTTATTTATAGATTTTATTTATTTATTTATTTATTTGTCAGAGAGAGAGAGAGAGAGAGCACACACAAGCATGTAGAGTGGCAGGCAGAGGCAGAGAGAGAAGCAGGCTCCTTGCCGAGCAAGGAACCCAACGCGGGACTCGATCCCAGGACCACAGGATCATGACCTGAGCCGAAGGCCACAGCTTAACCAACTAAGACACCCAGGCATCCCTAGATTCTATTTTAAAGGTAAAGAAATGAGGTTCAGAAACCATGCTACACTGTCTCTCAAGCACTACCCATCTGATATATAATTTCTCTGAACACTCAGAGAACACTCCTAGGGCAGTGGAAATCACATAGTCCTGTGATCAAAACAACACAGTTTTTCATTTGCAGTAAATGTTAAGGAATAATATTAGTATCAACAAAGAACATTAAGAAATACATCATTTCAGCACAAAGTCAAAGCCAACTTGACAACAAAACAGCTGCATAAAATTGAGTAAAATCCAGTCAGTTAACATAACAGCCCAGGTTTTAATAGTTAGACTACACAAATTCTAAATCTACTACTACCTAGCTATATTGTAATCTTGAGCAAATTTACGTAAAGTCTTTAAATCTCACTTACCTCATCTGCAAAAGGGGATTTTAAACGGTACCCCCATTTTACAGGATTATGTAAGGATTACAGACATAATGCATGTTAAATGTTTAAAGATATGTATGGGGCGCCTGGGTGGCTCAGTGGGTTAAAGCCTCTGCCTTTGGCTCAGGTCATGATTCCAGGGTCCTGGGATCAAGCCCCGCATCCGGCTCTCTGCTCAGCAGGGAGCCTGCTTCCTCCTCTCTCTCTGCCTGCCTCTCTGCCTGCTTGTGACCTGTCAAATAAATAAAATAAAATCTTTAAAAAAAAAAAAAAAGATACATCTGACATCTCTAAGTGAGTACTTAATGTATTATTCTTATTATCTATTAAACAACTTTGTTATCAATTTTAAGAAGGCTTAAATAGGCTAACTTCATCATGAGCTAAGTATAACAAAAGAAAGGAGATCAGCAATCATTAAAGATATTCAAATTCAAATCTTTACTCAATTTGAGTTAGAGTGCTCACAGGTTAAACTATCTTTCAAACCAAAACATACCAAAGGTTGGTTACATGAAGAAGGATGCATTTCCACCTCTTTTTCAGTGCCAAGAAAACCATTCTCTAACTTCTCAAAGGACAGGAACAGGGTCAGTAGTATTTAAAGTGTGGCAGGTGGACCCCTGAGAGTTGCTGAGACTTTCAGATCTTTGAGGTCAAATCTACTTTCATTAATACCAAGAGGTTATTGGTTTTTTAACTCATTCACTTCCAAATGTATTTAACTTTTGACTATGTAACTTGTGATGATGCCATTATTTCAATGGCTGATACAACTATGTTAATGCTTTTAAAATTTCTCAGGTTTAGTTTTTTTTTTTTTTTTAAATACTGGATTTTTTTTTAAAGCTTTTTTTTATTTGAGAGAGAGAGCGCGCACAAGCAGGAAGAAGGAGCGAGGGAGAGGGAGAAGCAGACACCCCTTTAAGCAGGGAACCCAATGCAAGGCTCGGTCCCAGAATTCTGTGATCATGAACTGAGCAGAAGGCAGACACTTAATCAACTGAGCCACTCAGGTGCCCCTCGGTTTTAATTTCTAATGCAATAAATATCAATAAATAGAATTTATATAACAAAAACTATTTGAGGTCTTTGATAATTTTTAACAGTGTAAAGGGGTGCTAAGACCAAAATCTGAAAACTGCTGCTCTAAGTGGTCAGAAAAGTTACGAGCCATGAAAAAACAAACAGATTCAACCAGAAAGCTTCAGAGGCATTCTTTTCTAATCCCCTTATTTTAGAGCTTCAGAAACTGATTCTAGAAATTTAGGTACCCTGCCCAACATCTAAGGAAGGGAAGAGCTGAATTAGAAGGGAGATATTAAGACTCCCAGATTCTCTTTAATAAGTCATAAGCATGGCATATGAAAAACGTGCCTCAAAGGTATTGTAAATATTCATTAACACTGGTCAAGTGCTTATATTAGCACCTGACACCCAGTAGATACTCAATAAATACTAGTAGTAGTGATGACAGAGAACCAAACCTCTGCTTAAATTACCTTTCGAGATTGGCAGCCTCCACCACCTAGACAACATGCTGCACTTCTTGATCAATTTTATATTTGCTTCTTCCCTTACTGAAGTCAAAATTCTCCCTCCTGGAAGTTCTACCCAGTATGGCCTCTCTGACTGCTACACAAATGAGATTTAATCCTAATGCTATGTAGCTTATTTCTCAAGCATAGCCACCCTGATTTCATTAAAACATTCCTGATAACAGCATGACTTGAACTCCCTCACCATCCTAAGAGCTCCAACTGACGACTACTCTCACAGTGTAACACTCAAAACTGAACAGTCTTCCACATGTGGTCTCAGCATACTTTGGATCTCTGGTTTTCCTTCCTCTGGATACTGTTGGTCTATTAAAGTAAACGGTCTTTCTAATTTTACAGAGCTCCCTGTTCTACTGTGTATACAGTGTTTTAAAAAAAACATGCAGCTTGCTTTCTGAGATGTCTTCACTCTATTTTCCCCAACTTTCATTCGGCACCTCTCTTTCCTTTGTCCCTAATTCCATGCAATTTTGATACCATTCCCACAGTTTCTCCTTTAGTGTAAAGAGACCCTCCTTTGAAAGAGCCCTGGTCGGTCAGTTTTGAGAGTTCACAGGGATTAAACTACCCTTGCCTTTATAGCCCTCACTGAGGGCCCTGCACTCATTCATTGTTGGAGTAAGCAAAAGACCTATCAGTTTCACCCGTTAACTGGCCAGCTGGCTTTTCCAGTTAACTATTTGAGGGATCTCCTGTTGCCAAGTTTGACCCCCCCACTGTTTCACTTTTGCTTTTTCCTACTAAATAACACTGATTGATATATTCAGGTCTTGGGTTTATTGGTGTTTTGCCCTCACCCAGTTGTATTTTAGGGTTCAGGGAAAACAATGTCATGGGTAAGTGCTGCCCACAGGTTCTTTGTTCTGGTACTTTATCCACTTATACGTAAATTCAGAAAGACCCAAACACTGGATTGCTGTCTTCTTCCCAGATTTTTCTGTTTTACGTTAACTTAAAGTTTCAAGCTAACATTTTAAGCAGCTATCTCATAAAACAGTAAGTAATATTAAAAAAGTTTTAAATAATGTTACTATTACATAGACATGATGTTTGATAAAGGAAACTCAATTCTTTGTGAATACAAAGATACTTTTTAAACTTTTTGAATGTCAAATGTTGAAAATCTAAGTCTACTGTTAACAGCAAATTAAACAATATAGATGGAAGCACTTTCCAAAGAGAAAATTTCTGTTAATTATGCAGGTATTATCATCCTTTGGCCCTGGTAACCCACCATGAAGGTGAGATTCTTCCCTCTGGTATGAAAGGCAGTAATTACTTAAAGGGCCTGCCGGTTGTCCACACTGTTACATTAAAAGCAAATACAGATCATCCTGAGAATATAATACTATCACAATTTTCCCCCCTGAAAAGGTTTCTGTTTTTCCCTCTTTCTTGAAAGACTGCTTCACTGGGTATGTATATATGACTGACAGTTTTCTTTCAGCAAACTGAAGATATTACTCCACTGTCTCCTGGCTTCCACTGTTGCTATCAAAATTCAACCAAATGCCAAACTCCTGTTCCTTTTTAATGAAACTGTCTTTCCTCTGTAGTTGTTTTTAAAATATTTTCTTTACCCTGACTGTTCTATGTATTCCACACTATGATGCATCTACATGTGAATTCATTTTTATTTCTCCTGTTTAAGATCCATTAAGTTTCCTGAATGAGCTTCAATGGTTCTAGAAAATTCATAGCTATTATCTTTTGAAATATTTATTCTCCATTCTTTTTATCATCTCTTTTTGAAATTCCAATTAAATGTGCTAGACTTTTACATTCTTTTTTCCACATCTCAACCTTTCTTTTTTTAATTCATCTACTTGCCTCTCAAGCTGCATTCTTCCTTGGAACTTTATCTGTAGAATTCTCTGAGCCTCAGGTTAAATTTACATTGCTCCAGAGAAAACTCAGGTTTTTTAGCTAGTTGCTCAGAAACGCTACCACCTCTGATTATCAATTCAAGTTCATCGCTTGAGGATTTCAGAACTACACAGAGCTCTCAATGTGATAAGCTACTTACGTTTACAAATTCAGGAGATGGGGGAGGATCCTGCATCCAAAACTAAAACTGAGACTGAAAGGTCCCTCACTGTACATTTTTGTGTGGTATTTTCTCTTCATCCTTATAGAACCTTTGAGGCTCCCACTTTATATGGGGGTCTCATATTCGATGCCCATCTTATGGAGCCTTCGTTCTAATCTGCCTGCTTGCCCAGCACTTAAGGCAGCCCTTAAATTAGAAGCCCAAGGTCTCTGCCTTCCGAAAAACTCCCAGGGCAAAAACTGGCTTTAGCCTACTCTTAGCTCCCAGGGTCTCTTGTTTTAGCCATTGCGGATTTATTTCTTGTCATGTAAGCACTATGTTGAATCAGTAAATTTATCTACCTATCTATATCTTTACTTTATCTGGCATTTTGGTTGCTTCATTTGAGACAGTTTTCATAATACCTATTTGATGGTATTCCACATTACTGCCAGGAACAGAAGTCATAATCAATCCCTTGCAGGGAGACCTTATATGATTTTACAAAGAATATAATATTTAAAGTGAGTACTAAAGTATTATTAGATGGAACTCTGGGGTGGAGAAGGAAAAATATATTACAAAAGTAGCTAAATAAACAAATAAATATGTGTGAGATGCGTGGTTTTGCTGGGCTTAAAACCGAACTGTAGGGTACAGAATTACTAGAAATGAAAGTGATGGACTAGAGAGACTCAAGACACATGGGATCCAGCTCCTGAGACTCTGTACGCCATGATAAGGAAGATAAACTTGAGACTGGCAGTCACCGAAGGGCTATAAGCAGAGAGCTAACACTGTCATATCTATGCAACAAAAAGATTATTCTGACAAAAATGAAAGAGAGCAAATGGAAGAGACAAAGTAGAGCCTTGCTATTCAAAATCTGGTCTTCCACCAGCAGTGTACTGTCATCACCTGTAAGCTTGTCAGAAATGTAAAATCTCATGCCCCACTCCAGATCTACCTAATTAGAATCTACATTTTTAACAAGAACCCTAGCAATACATCTGTAAAGTCAACTGATGTCAAAACAATGATCTGCAAAGCAAGTGAACATTAGCTTTATTTTAAATTTCAAGAAAAAAGTCTTCATTATTCTGAAGTGATGTGACATTCATTTGATGTTCAATGTTGCTTTATTTGCCTAATAACAAGCTATTAATATCATAGATCCTTAATAGGTTTAAATTTGTTGGGTTTGTATTTGAGGTTTTGACACTACTGACTTACGATATATAGTGATCAGTTATTTATTTGTGACATAAATTTGAACCCATTAATATGTTGCTGTCTAAGAAGAAAACATTTAGTGAACAGCAGCAGACTATTCAGAATCAAATAAAATAATAAAAAGTCTAGCTTTTTATTTTTCCACTCATTGTTACACATGCAGTAACTCTTTATAGGAGGATTATTATTTAAAAAAGTAGAGGGGGTGGGGAGAACCCTTCTGTTTAGTGATGGAAGTAAAAAGGTCTAAGAATCTGATGCTTTTAATTAAAAAATTATAAGAAATGGAGAGAGTTCTAAGCTATAAAGCTATTCTGCATTTTAGATGTTTCATTTAACGTCTCTAGCTATATTCCTATTTAATGTCAAGTGCATAATATATTTGAACCACTTTATTAAATTTAATAAATATTATACTAGTTCAAATTTCAGAAGAATGTTTTTTTAAAAAAGTCTTACTCTCAAAGTAAGCTGCATCAAAATCATGAGTGCAGGGCGGGGGTGTGAGGTGTGGGGAGGGACTTAAATGCAGAAACTTAAGACCTCATTAGATCCACTGAATCCCAGTCTGCATTTTTAACAAGCAGCTTCCCAGGAATTCTGTGGGCATACAAGTTGTTTTTTCCCAAATCCAGGAACCATAATTATTCATTTACTGACCCTTTTATTTGAATGTATGACTTATACTAAAAACTGCCAGTACCGATCAAAAAATAGAACCTTCTGATAAACCCCCTCTAGTGACTCTAGAAGCTAGCTCTCTATTTTAGAAATCAGAATATACAATGGAGAAAGGACACTCTCTTCACTTAAATGGTGCTGGGAAAACTGAATAGCCAAATGGGAAAGAATCAAACTAGAACCCTATCTTACACAATACACAGAAATCAATTCAAATGGATTAAAGACTTAAATGTAAATCTGAAACCATAAAATTCCTAGAAGAAAACACAGAGAGTAAGCTCTCTGACACAGATCTTGACAATTTTTTTGGACTTGACAACAAAAGCAAAGGCAACAAAATAAAAAATAAACAAGTGGGTCAGCATCAGACTGAAAAGCTTCTGCACAGCAAAGGAAATCATCAACAAAGGAAAAGGCAACATATGAAATGAGAGAAAATATTTGCAAATTGCATATATCTGATAAGGATTTATAATATCTAAAATACATAAAGAAGTCATACAACACAAAAGCAAAAAAAATTTGATCAGAATATGGGAAGGGTAACAGAACTTCAAAAGAAGACAAATGGCCAACAGGTATGTGAAAAGGTGCTCTACATCATAGTCATCAGGGCAATGCAAATCACAAGCACAATGAGCTATCGCCTCACACCTGTTAGAATGGCTATCATCAAAGACAAGTGACAATGACTGTTTAGGAGGATATGGGAAAAAAAGAACCATCGTGCACTATTGGTAGAAATGCAAACTGGCACAGCCACTACAGAAAACAGTATGGAGGTTCCTCAAAATACTAAAAATGGAATTACTATATGACTTCACAATACCACTTGTGGGTATATAACCAAAGGAAATGAAAACAGGGTATCAAAAAGATATGTGCACTCCCATATTCACAGCAGCATTATTCACAATAGCCAAAATATAAAAACAACTTAGCGTCCATCAATGGATGAACACACACTTGTATGTGCAGGCACACATACGTGCAAGGACACACACGTGTTCTCTCTCAGACACATACAAAAGAAGAGAAGTATGTAGGGTTATGGATGTGTTAATTATCTTTCACAATGTATACATATGTAAAATCACCTTTTACAATGTATGCATACATAAAATCACAATGTATACTTTAAATATCCTACAATTTTATATGTTGATTATAGCTTAATAAAGCTGAAATAAAAGAATATTCTGTTACCCCAGAACCCCCTCTAGTGACTACTTGCAGAAACTAGCTCTTGACCCACAATAGTAACCACCATAACTTTTAACATCATGGATCAATTTTGCCTACTTCTGAACTCTATACAAAAGAAATAATGAGTTTATACTCTATTTGGAGGTCTGTCTGCACAGCATTGTGTCATTAATTTGTTTACATTATTTGCCTCTAATTGACTCATTTTCACTCTCCCTCCTGTAATAGTTTTTAAAATACCAAGAGTAAAAAATACCATTTATATGCTCTACCTCTGATGGGCATTTGTATACCATTACCTCTGTATGTAAACCATAATGCTATTATACATTAGTTAGAAAAATCAGGGCACCTGGGTGGCTCAGTTGGTTAAACGTCTGCTTTTGGCTCAGGTCATGATCCTGGGGTCCTAGGATCAAGGCTCCCTGCTCAGTGGGGAGTTTGCTTCTCCCTCTCCCTCTGACTTCCTCCCCACTAGGCCTCAATCTCTCTCAAATAAATAAATAAAATCTTAAAAAAAAAAAAAAGAAGGGGAAGGAAGGAAGGCTGGCCAGCCAGAAGGAAAGCCTGTACCCTTGATATACTTGACAAGTTTTTGTTTTTCCAATCTAAAATTTCAAAAATTACCATTGCTTAATTACCACTGACAATTTATAGGGTTTCAGCTTTCAAATACAGTTCTAATAGTTCAATTAGAGTATGCTGGAGTATTAGAGCATTACTCCTTTTCCTAAATGAACTACAGCACTAAGAAATCAAATGACAAGGGGAAGCATTTCTTTATAAAATCATTTGTTAGTAAATGAAAAAGAAATGAGAGAATCAGAACTACCTACATCATTTTGCAACTGTTAGTAAGTGAATGGATGGAAGCACCTAATATCAAAAACTGCTAACATTGCAAAAGGAGGGATGCCAGATGCTAGGTGACTTCTAATGAAATAACATACTACCCACTAGACTGAGGGGTCAAACCAAGTCTAATAAAGCCTCTAGACCCAGCTGCCTGCTTAAGGAAATAAAAAGGACAGATGAATGTGTTGATGAACTGCACTATATGTATATAATCAGTCAAATCTAGACTACGAAAAACAAGTCAAACAAATTTAAAGAGAAAGAAAGTATGGAAAATAAATCTGTAGATTAAAAAGAGCTTAAAAGAAACAGCAACTGTTTTTAAAATGGTCAAGACTAAACAACAGTATCCAGGGAGACATAATTGGGTGAGAGAATTACAAACACAAGGAAACGATTACTGTTAAGAGTAATTTAGAGGAAAGGAGTTCCTTTAAGAAGGAATATTATTGCCTCAGAGTACACAGGGAAGCATCTGGCATAGTTGGCAAATTTCTACGCATTGAGAACTGTGTGGTAGTTACAAGAATGTATTATCTTAATACACCAAGG
The DNA here is from genome assembly GCF_002288905.1 of Enhydra lutris kenyoni. Taxonomy (NCBI): domain Eukaryota; kingdom Metazoa; phylum Chordata; class Mammalia; order Carnivora; family Mustelidae; genus Enhydra; species Enhydra lutris. The sequence continues at coordinate 62,102,225 of NW_019154087.1, read as the reverse complement.
TTTATGTTTATTTTATAGAGTTTTCTATACCGGTATTTGACAATCTTAAAAAGCTGAGATTATAGATAAAATCTGCTAATCCAGTAAGAACTGCCCTATAGAATCATCAGGAATGGGCTGGTGTCACCTGGATTATTTCCAACAATCATTTTCATTCCAAATTGTCACAGTCAGTAGGATCTCAAAATAAAGCAGAAGGAGAATTTGACGAAGTATCTTAAATGCCTGCCTTGATGATTCTAATAGAAACTATTCAGAAGAATATTCAGACTCACTGGTCCTGCTGCCACATAATAGCTTCCAAATTTCACAAACTCAACAAATTTGGGACTGCAACACATAGTTTGAACCCAATTAATTTACCTTAAGAAACCTCTTCACTCCACTATTCCACAAGCAGCATGCTAAACAGTAATTCACCTGTGCAGTTGAGAAACAAGCCACAGCTGCCAGATCACTTGGTTTTTCTGGATTTCTTCTAATGTCAAAGAGGCCATAAAAACTCAAACTATAAGGTGCCAGTATATCACTTTTTTTTTTTAATTTATTTGACAGAGAGAGAGAGAGAGAGATCACATGTAGGCAGAGGGGGGGGGGGGAAGCAGGCTCCCTGCCGAGCAGAGAGCCCGATGTGGGGCTCGATCCCAGGACCCTGAGACCAGACCCGGGCAGAAAGCAGAGGCCTAACCCACCGAGCCACCCAGGCGCCCCCAGTATATCACTTTTACTATGTAAATATAAGACTTTAATTTCTCTTTAGAAATTGTGTGTGAAAAAAATACGAAGCCATAATCACCTTATTTCTTAAATGAAGTTTCATTTAAGAAACTGAATTTCTTAAATTTCATTTAAGAAATTGAAATTGCTCAATTTCAATGAGCAATCTGAAGAAATTTTTGGTGTCTCATTTTACAGTTACAAAGTCCAATCACATTTTTCCAAAATTTGAAACTCCTGATTATATTAAAACATAGTTAAATAGACACTCTTTTGAGGTATATGCTCTACTTCTTTCTCCCACCCTTCTAAACAAAATTTAATCAAGAAATTACAATGAACTACCAACTATATGCTAGGCAATGAAGCAGATGCACCACATGTACAAAAACAATAATCACACCCTTAAGAAAGCTTGAAATTCAGTTGATACAAGTTAGTACTTTGTATTATCAAAAAATTACTTGATTTTGTGTTATGCTCTGGATACATGACAGAAGTTCCAAGAAGGAAGTCTTATGTAACCAGAAACAGAATACAGCTCTGCACATGAAAGACATTCAATAAATACTAATGGAAGGAACAAACAAATGAACAAAGACAACTGGTGCAGAATTTAAGTAGGGTCCTAAAAAACTAGCAACACAAAATTTGCTCCCTACCAAAAGAAGAGTCCTAAATCTGAATACTCACCTACAATATTTCATACATTCTAACAGGCACACATTTTCTTCATATTTTAGCTTCTCAGAAATTGATGGCATGTCATCATTTAAATAGCAGATTTTTTCTTTTCTAGTAGTTAAAATAATTATGTACCCCAAGTTTCTCAGACGTATCTACTAAACAGAAATATGTCTTAGTATATAAAATGATTCCAAAAGTAATCACTTACTACATGCAAATTTGGATACCTAATCTCAAGTTTTATAAGTAACTGTTCAAAAACTTAATGAAAGCCAGACACCCTGCAATGTCAAATCTTGAGTTCTGATTCTTAAAATTTCAAAACATAAAAGAACACAATTACAACCCAATACAAACTCATACAACACATCTTCCATAAAATCCCATGCATGGTCTCCAACATTATTGTAAAACTTAGTGTGAGGTAAAAAAACAGAAGGTAATATAAATAAATCTCAGATACAGAAATATTGAAGATAGTCCTCCTTTCTTACACAGAGATAGGAAGCTAGGAAGAAAGAAAGAAATCTGTTGCTGTATTTCTATCTGTAAATAGGAGGATAATATAATAACCACAGAAAAATTAGAAGTTTTACTGAAAAACAAATAGAAAGGGATTAATTTTATATTAACCAAGTTAATTTCATATTTCTTTATAAACTATGCCAAAGAAAAACTAATATGGTCAACATAATGCAGTAGTACAAAACAGGCAACCTGGTATATTTTATTTTGACTGGAGGAGATGCCATTTTTTTAATAAAATAAACAATGAATTTGCCAATGCCTAAATTCTATCACTTAGCTGGGGAAATGTTTTATCATATGCTAGAACAGTGCAAAGCAGCACAAATTAAACTGCTGACACAACCCTAAGCAAAGCACCCTTCGCTCAAAGCAGCACAACTCTAATTAGATCAAAAACTTACATTGAGTAAAGAGCTTCCTACCAGTGTTTTATCATCATTATATCAATATCTAAATAGAAAAGAATATGAACAAGTGAAACATATTAATCAATTAAGGGAAGAATAAACCTTAAATAAACCTTTAAAGGAGAATCTGCATGTGTGTGTGTGCCCATGAGTATGGGTATATATCTTCACAGCTCTATTTCTGAACCTATAAATGGGTTTTGTTTTACTTTTGCTTTTCTCCATATAAAACTAAAGGTTGGAATTATGGTATTCACTGAATCTGACTTTTGCTACACACAGAGATAACCTTGGGCAAGTCACTTAATCTTGCAGTCTCAAGTCTCATTACTAATAAAGGAAATAATATTTGCTAAGTATCAGCTATGTGCCAATCACTGCACTAGATGTTTTATATACATCTCTTAATCTTCAAAAGAATCCTACCAGATAATTAGTATTAGTCTCACATAACCAAAACTCAGTCCCCTAAATTTTTTTTTTTTTAAGATTTTATTTATTTATTTGACAGACAGAGATCACAAGTAGGCAGAGAGAGAGGAGGAAGCAGGCTCCCTGCGGAGCAGAGAGCCCGATGCGGGGGTCGATCCCAAGACTCTGGGATCATGACCTGAGCCGAAGGCAGAGGCTTTAACCCACTGAGCCACCCAGGCGCCCCCAGTCCCCTAAATTTGATTCAACCACAACTCTGCTTCACTCCAAAGTTCCCTTCCTTTACTACACGGTAATATTAATGCCTAAGTTAATACATAAACTATTCGGAATAGAGCATAATTCTAACAAAAAGATGACATCATCTACATGGCCTATTTTAAAACAAAAAGCTATACAAATGTAAGGGACAAATAGTACTCTAATGATAAAGCTATTCTATCACATCATTCCCCTCCCCATGTGGGAGAAATGCTTTGCACTTACTAATAGCACAAGGAAAAAATATAAACATGTATATAAGTATAAATTCAATACAGGAAGTATTAATGACAAATCAATGGGGCAAGAGACTACAGTCTACTTTTCTACAAAACACATTTCTGTAGCGGAAATTCGTTCACTGGTTCATCATTAAGGGATGAGGTCAGTATAATGTGAAAGTCACTTTTGTCCACAAAGAATTTTCTCTAACACAGTAATGTTTTAAAGTCATTAGGGACGAGCCTTCTCACAGAGAGAGCTTTAGCAATATATGATGACCTTAAGAAAAAACAAAAACAAAACAAAACAAAACAAAAAACTAAACTCCTGTAGAAGAGGGCAAGTAGAGGCTGGTTAATGGCTTCAAGAACTGCAAGGCTTTCCACAATGCTCAACTATCTGATGGAGCTAGGAGTACAGATAACAGAAGCCATGAAAGTATTTCCCCCATTTTTTTTCCCTTGGAGGGGGGGGAGGGGACAGTAAAGAGGACTAAATAAGAACGTCTGACATTCTGGGTCGGAATTTTTAATTTTGACTATTTATCTTAAGTGGAACTGGACCTTTATCTCATGGACCTATATCTCAAAGGAGAAGGCATAAATTCTAGGACTCAGAATTAACTAATGTCAGGTAAATCTTCAACTGTATTATTATTTTTATCAGAATTGTTACCAGTTTTATTAATACACAGATTATAAAAGTTGCAGAGGTTTCTGAGAGGCTTGTCCCTATTTTTAGGGTCTAATTTTGCACAAGCTTAGTTTTTTTTTTCCAGAGGTACATATATTGCTTTGTAACAGAACTGCCTCTATTATGGATACATAAAGAATCCCAATTTCACTACTTGCTTTATTTAGACCAAGCCTAACTTCTTCTATTTGCTGTTATGGGTTAAAATCAATCTGCACTGATAGGTTACACTTTATTGCTACTAAACAATTCAAGAATTACTTTATCAGATCAAAATATTGCCCATTTTTATTTCTGCTTTAAAGTAATACTAATAAAGAGTTGGAGTTAAATATCTGAAATGAATACAAATTAGTAATAACATAAAATACAGATTATATTAACAAAGGTAGAAGACCTCAAAAATTATGCTAAGTTAAATTAAAATTCTAGTACATACTATGCATTAAGAATAATATTTTGAGTCCGTTTTTTCAGTTTTATAATAATGTCACAAAGAGGATGGCATTCATTACAATATGTTTTTCCCTTAGGAGTGATCTTTTTAGTTTACAGCATGGCACACATACTTGAATTATTATCTTTATGAAATTTTTAAAGTATTAAAGAAAAAACAGTATTTACCCACTTTGTTGATCAAAGAGAGTACATTTCTTTACTAAGACAAACAACAACAAAAACTGATTTTAGCACTTAAATATCTGTCTGCAACATGTGTCTAAAACATTTCTAACAATTTAAGAATGCCAAATCCTAACCAAAATTTAATCCTGGTAATAAAAGTTATTTAAAATTAAAATTAATTTTATTTTTATTTTTTAAAGTTATTAAAAATTAAAATTAAAAAATTCAATTTTTTACCTTAAGTTTTATTTGATATTAAGAATATTTTTAAAATTTTATTTTAATTCCAGTGTAGTTAACATATAGTGTTACAGTAGTTTCAAATATACAATAAAATGATTCAACAATTCCATACATTGCTCCGTGCTCACAAGATAAGCGTACTCTTAATCCCCTTCACCTATTTTACCCATCCTCCCACCTACCTCCAGTTTGTTCTCTATAGTTAAGAGTCTGGTTTTTCTCTGTCCCTTTTATTTTGTTCATTTGTTTTCTTTCTTAAATTCTACATATGAACAAAATCACATAATATTTGTCTTTCTCTGATTTATTTCACTTGCAAATGGCAAGACCACATTCTTTATTACAGCTGAGTAATATTCCATTATATAAATATACCATCTCCTTTATCCATTCATCTATCAATGGACACTTGGTACATTAGGAATTTCAATGTATATTTTATGATGCTCTGAAACAGACACATCCTCAAGTATCAAATCACTTAAGTCAGAAATAGGAGAACATGTTCACCACTTGAAAAACAGGAGGAAGGGGCGCCTGGGTGGTTCAGTGGGTTAAAGCCTCTGCCTTCAGCTCAGGTCATGATCCCAGGGTCCTGGGATGGAGCCCCACATCAGGCTCTCTGCTCAGCAGGGAGCCTGCTTCCCTTTTTCTCTCTCTGCCTGCCTCTCTGCCTACTTGTGATCTCTGTCAAATAAATAAATAAAATCTTAAAAAAAAAAAAAAAGAAAAACAGGAGGAAAAGGTGTAAGAGTTAGTGGAAAGGGGAAGAAAATGGTATCTTGAACAGAACAAGTATACCAATCTGGTAAACCAATGCAATCTAAGCATCCCCCCACCACCCTAAATCATATCCTATCTACTTTTACTAAATGTCAGTTGAACCTTGACCATTCATACCACCTTCTAGTGTTTCTGCCATTTCATATTTATTGCTATAACACTCTGAATCAAATTCAGGCTCAGGTCAATAACTGCTCTGAGTTTAGACGATTTGCTTCAAAAACTTTCACTACGGAACATGTTCCTCTATGTAAAATTTTTAAGATATAAGTAGCAAAATCATCTTATCTACTGAAAGAAATAAAATAAAAATACCAACCAAGAACATTTTCCACTGTGATCAAAAAGAGGTATCAAGGGGCGCCTGGGTGGCTCAGTGGGTTAAGCCGCTGCCTTCGGCTCGGGTCATGATCCCAGGATCCTGGGATCGAGCCCCGCATCGGGCTCTCTGCTCGGCGGGGAGCCTGCTTCCCTTCCTCTCTCTCTCTGTCTGCCTCTCTGCCTGCTTGTGATCTCTGTCTGTCAAATAAATAAATAAAATCTTAAAAAAAAAAAAAAAAAAAAGAGGTATCAAAACTAAGCTGTCATACATAAAATAAAATGTTTACTAAACAACTAGAATTTATACTGCTAAATGAGTATTTTACTATCCCTATTGAGAGGACTGAAGTTTTCAGACCTGTGCTCTGGTCTATTTTCAACATCTTATGCCCAAAGGTTTTGTTCCCTTGCCCCTTTCTTCCCTTCTGTCTCTGAAGGGAAGAAAAAAAAAAAAAAAAGCGATCCCTATCATTTTCAAGACGAATACAACCAGTCCTTCTGATTTTGTCTATTCCTACACTTCCTCCAGAAACTTGCTCATCCCCTTCCAGCTTAAAGGTTTAATTTCTTTAATCTCATCTTTGCTTCCCCTTCCATGAACAATCACAAGTATATGGATTAGTTTTTGGATGCAAAACAACATACATAAGTGAAGTCTTATAAATAGGAAGGGAGGCACTTCAACTATATAGATTTGAAAAATAATAAAATTCCATTTTATTTATTTTTTTTTTAAGATTTTATTTATTTATTTGACAGAGAGAGATCACAAGTAAGCAGGGAGGCAGGCAGAAAGAGAGGAAGGGAAGCAGGCTCCCTGGGATCATGACCTGACCGAAGGCAGAGGCTTTTAACCCACTGAGCCACCCAGGTGCCCCTAAAATTCAGTTTTCTTTTCAATTCACTCTTCAATAGCTCCAGTCATAGAATGAAAATAAAGGAGGAAACAAAAGTCAGTATCATAAAATATGTAATGAGCAAAAGTAAGTGGCAGTGATTTCTCACCTTTATCTCTCAATAACCAAGGATTTCTTGGATATGCCAAATTGCATGTAAAAATTATCCCAGATATTATTCTAAGAAATGAATTTTAAACAGCACTCTTGGGGCACTTGGTTGACTCAGTCACCTGAGCACCAGACTCTTGATTTTGGCTCAGGTCATGGTCTTGGGGTCGTGAGGTTGAGCCCTGTATAAGGCTCCAAAGCTCAGCAGGGAATGTGCTTGAGATTATCTCCCTTTGTCCCTCCACCCCCAACCCTGTGCATGCACGCACTCTCTCTCTCTCAAATAAATAAACAAATCTTTTCTAAAAAGGCACTCTTTATAAGATGAACTGTTATGGCTTTCAACAACCAGTCAACTCCAAAATTTAGGAATTAATTTCCTTCCTATATAGAGACACAGAACATGATGCAAACCTTTTGTTTACTTATGTTTAGTTTTTCATTTAGAAATTAAACTAATCTGTGCTCGCTTCGGCAGTACATATACTAAAATTAGAAATTAAGCTAATCTGTTTCTCTCTTTTTATTGACAAAGAGGACGAGTGCGCACAAGCACAGCAGGGCCGAGGGAGTAGGAGAGAGAATCTTAAGCAGGCTCATCTCCCAGAGCAGAGCTTAACACGGAGTTCCATTTCATGACCCTGAGATCATAACCTGAGCCAAAATAAAAAGTCCTACACTTAACCAACCAAGCCACCCAGGCACCCCCTAAACTAATCTTTTTCTTAAACATTATCTTCAAAAGGTTAACACTGTGATTTTAAATCTCAGGGTAAAGAATAACATTTTCTTCCTACATAGTGTAATCTCAATCAGAATTCTGAAACTTTTCCTCCAAAGTTTGTGATTTTATATGGTTACATCTTAAACATACTGATTAAAAAAACTATAAATTAAGAAACTTATAAATGTGGAAGCATGAAAGAAACAGAAAGGATATACTTATAACTTTTGTATCACTTTCTTCTTTCAGCTTGAAATAACTTCTGCTACTTTCTTGATTATTTTCACAAAATCTAAGTCATGTCCAGTCTTATCCCTAGACACTAAAAGGTATCACTTATTATATATAAATTATAACTGTTACAGTAATCTAGTCTAATAGCATCTTGATCCAATGACAATGCTGCATTATAGACTTTCTACAACCCCTATAGGAGCCAGACCATAATTACTCATGTCAATTTGTACACACACTGTAGTTCTGATTTAAAGAGACAGGACACAGTTTACTATAAAGCCCAGAGTAATGATTTTACCTGGCAACGAACATGGAGACAAGTTCTAGGAAATCCAGGAATAAAATCTATGGCCTTTTTGACCCAATTTACTTTTACAACCTGTTTTTCCTTTGATGCATTCCCCTTCCAATTTCTACTCTCCTTTTCTGGGATCTTCCACTGCCTAATTCATATATGCAATTTAGTAATATGAAACTCTCCTTCTCTCAGGCCTTACCCTTTCTTTGCTAAAATGCTACTGCTTTTAGGTTTCTGACTTCTCCTTTCTCATTCTACATACTCTCCTCAAGCTACTATATGTACTCTCATTGCTTCAAATGCCACCTACAAGTGATGGTTCTCAAATTTCAATGTGATTAAAGAACACTTAAGGGGCAAAAGTGCTTATTAATATTAATATGCACATTCCCAGGACCTATGATAAGAATAAAATCTATGGATCCTTCTAAACTCACTTCTTCTAAGGTAGGTTCCCAAGTACCTCTTACAACTACTCTCAAACAGAACTAACAACTTTATGCTCCAACAGTTTTTATTCCATAACTATGTTCTGAAATACCTTATTAAATTCAAAACAATAAACAGAGTAACAAAAACAATAAATACTTATTCATTACCTACTTTGCTCCACTCTTTGACAGTATGAATTACAAAGGATTATACTACAGTTTTCCTTGTTTTCCATTTATGAACACATATATACATTTCATAAGGACTTGGATAATACCAAAGAACAAGGGTTTTGAAGTATGAATTACCACAGTAAAAACCCAGATATGCCTGCCACTTAATACGATCTCAGGTAAGCTTATAATGGTCTCAATTCTAAAATGAAGTTTATACATAATGAACAGGTTTCAGGTAACAATTAAAAGAGGTAACAAAGATAAACCATTCAATATTTATCATCTGATAATCAAAACATGGTAGATATTATTCTTATTAAGCCATAATCTTAAAAGCAAACTGTTGGGGCACGTGGGTGGTAGAGTCAATTAAGCACCCGACTCTTGGTTTCGGCTCAGGTCATGATCTCAGGGTAGTGAGATCCAGCCCTGCGATGGGCTCCACGCTCAGTGTGCAGTCTGCTTGGAAGACTCTCTCTCTCCCTTCTTCCCTCAAATAAATAAATAAATAATCTTTTTAAAAAAAAAAAAAAAAAGGCAAACCATTAAAGCAAATGAGAGTGGAGAGGAATATCTCCCTTTCAGATAAATACAAAAACTTTTTAAAACTAAAGATAATATACAGATTACTAACTTTAAAAAAAATCTACTCAGTTGTATCAATTAATTAAAATCACATTAATTTGTAATTAGCTTAATTTAAAAATTTGGTGATTTTAATTAATTTAAAATTTTAAGCCAAAAACCAAAACAGAGCATTTTCTTTTTCTTAAAGTGGCTACTCAACCAACTCCTGCATATAGATAGTGGTCTTTAAGCTCACTGACAAGAAAAACTTGCAAAATTGATATTTTTCTTCCTTTTAAAAAGAGTATACTTTTCCGTTGCAGATTTAAATCCAATTAAAATTAGGTAGATACAGGTACATATATGCACATTTGCATAAAAATACTCAAGAGCAAATGAAAGACATAAGAGAATCAGTATAGCTGAGGTCCTTACGCTTGCTTAAAAGAAATTCACAGAAATTTTACTTGATGCTTTCCACAGAAGGTTAGCAATCATTTCCAATAACTGGTTTTGTTAGCAACTTATTTTGCTCTATTACAAAGGTCAAAACTAGGACCTAGTTCAAAATTTGAAAAACATAGTCCTATAAAGCAGAAATACTTTATCTATAATCTCACCATCCAGAGATAATCACTTCATAAATTTGTTGTATTTCCTTCTGGTTTCCCTCTCAATAATGTGTAACAAATACATATTTTCAAAACTAATAGATTAAACTACATAAAAATGCTGATACTCAACTACTCACTGACCTACAAAAATGGCAATTTCATATACTTCAACTTCATACCATATGCACTATGTGTACAGATATATAAATACAATTTTGTATTCTTTTCAATCTTTACAATATCACGAACATTCTTCTACATCTTCAATATTCTTGCCAACATGATATTTTAGGACTGCACGGTGGCTCAAACAAATGGATATATTTACCCATTTCCCTGATATCTGAAACTGAATTATTTCTTGTGTTTCACCTCTACAAATAAATGATGCTGGTATGAACATTCTTGTGCCTAAATCTTTCTATAAATCTCTGATTTATATCCTTAGAATAAATTCCTAGAGATAGGTTTACTAAGTCAAAGATTATGAACATTTTAAATACTACTTAAATATGTTCCTAAAATGCTACCATGAAAAAAATTAGCATTAGCAATTTACATTTCAACATTAGTATATGAGATTGCTAATACCATTTCAAAACTTTTTTTTTTAACAGTGTGAGAGATGACTTTACAAATCATCTATGGTTTATAAATTAATTCTTAGAGAAAGGAAAGCAGGCAGGCAACATATAAAGGAAAGGTAAAAACAGGAGCACATTTCAGTTATCAGTGGTTCTCAGAATTTGGTTTGCCTTAGAAGCATCCAAGAGACTTATTTAAAAATGAATATCCCTGGATCCTGTTCCCAGTGATTTGGTCAAGAGGTTCTGATGTAGGTTTGTACTTTTAACTACTACAAATGACACTGATGCAAAGTGATCTCTGAATTATACTTTGAGAAACATTCCTGCAAACAAAGTACAAATGCTATATATGAATAATTACCGCAACAATGAAAGTAGACTCTAAATAGCTAAGTAAGAGATGAATATATCAGTTATTTCTTATTCAAGATACAAATCATGGGTGATCACATAAAGTCTTCAGACCAAAACTTGGCTTCACCTCTGCAGTCACTGCTTAATTAAAAGTGCAAATACTTTAAAAATATATTAAAGTATTTTACCATAATTAAAAAACATATATATCTTATGCTCAGTTTCTTCTATAGTAAAACATATATACTATATATATAATATATATATATATACTTATTACATATATATTTTGAAGACTTATTTATTTGAGAGAGAGACAGAAAGCAAGCAGAGGGAGAGGGAGACAAGCAGACTCCCTACAGAGCAGGGCTTGATCCCAAGACCCTGAAATCATGACCTGAGCTGAAATCAACAGTCAGACACTTAAATGACTGAGGCACCGATATATATTTTTAAGTACAAGCTTTAACATTGGTTCTGTTATTCCTAGCTGTGTGATTTAAAGTAAATTATATAACCTCTCTGAGCCTCAGTTTCTTCACCTTTAAAAATGACAATAAGAGGAGTACCTGGGTGGCTCAGTTGGCTAAGTGTCTGCCTTCAGCTCAGGTCATGATCCTGGGGTTGTGGGACTGAGCCCTGTGTTGGGCCCTACTCAGCTCTCCCTCTGCCACTACACCTGCTTATGCTCTCTCACTCTATCAAATAAATAAATAAAATCTCTTTTAAAATGACAGTAAGTACTACGCAGCCATTAAAAGAAATGAAATCTTGCCATTTGCGACGACGTGGATGGAACTAGAGGGTATTATGCTTAGCGAAATAAGTCAATAGGAGAAAGACAACTATCATATATGATCTCCCTGATATGAGGAAGTGGAGATGCAACGGGGGGGGGG
>NW_019154087.1:62080200-62090312 GCF_002288905.1 Enhydra lutris kenyoni | reverse complement strand
GGTGGGGTTATGGACATTGGGGAGGGTATGTGCTATGGTGAGTGCTGTGAAGTGTGTAAACCTGGCAATTCATAGACCTGTACCCCTGGGCTAATAATACATTATATGTTTATAAAAAAATAAAATTTATAAAATGACAGTAAAAATACTTATCTCATAAATGACATAATTAACACAGAAGTACATATGGTTCAAATTAAGAGTTCAATAAATGTCTGCTTTAATTATTATGGTATGACCATCAGTCTGAAAGCACCTGATTCAACCAATCCACCAACCACTTTGCTTAGGCAAAAAAGAGAACTATATACAGCTTATCTGATAGGCCAGATGTAGAAAGAGAACTACTAACAAAAAAACCTACTTTTAAAAAAATTAATAAAATAAAATACGCTAAGAACTGAAATAAACCCTTTAACAACATTGTTAGAGAGCACAGGAAAAATTGGCAGTGCTAGAATTTAATACCAAATTTGTTCTTTTAAACACTTAGAGAATACTAGATATGAAAAAGATAAAACCATTTTCTCGGCAAAAATATGCAACGTTCCCACCCAAAAAAAAAGGACATGGAAAGTGAATGGAAACATTTCATTATCACCTAGAACCTGATTCTTTCAGAAATTTCATCCTTCTTCTTAACTCCCAACTCTGATGGCTTCAAGGTCAGGTATTATAATAATACCTCACACTAGTATGAATAAATTGATTTCTTTTTATCAACATTTTAGGAGTATGTTTAAGGAACTTAAGTAAAAATGTTCATATATAAACTTATCAAGGTCATCAAGCAGATTGGTGGCAAAACCTAATTAAATCCAGACCTTTTAATGCTTGATTCAGGACCTTTAAGAAAGGCAGTTCTATTAGGGCTTGAACTTTAGGAAGTCTAATGCAAGAACAATCACAGTATCTTCTACCTCTTATAACCAATCTTTTTAAAAAAGTGGTCAACATTTCTGATACTTGCTTTCCTCCTATTCACTTAACATACTGAAAAAAATCTTTCATATACACCATTCCAGTGATACTTATATGAATGATTAATTTGTTGTTAATCTACCATTTAACATTTCAATATATATAAAATTTAGACATATCCTTTACCAAATCTTAAATGATATGAAGATCCTTATGTTCACATTACCAGTGTTCATGGAAGGTTGTTTTTCTTTTCTTTGCTGGGGGACTGGGGGGGCAGCTGGTATAACAAACTTTTTACTATTACCTATTGAATAAAAGATTATAAATGCTAGTGTTTGAGTTATATTACAGTCTTCTTCCATAGTTAATACTTTAAGTATCTGAATTCAGAATAAAGTACAGAATGATTGTGGTAATATCTACATCTTTCAAGAAATACTAAGGGTAAGTATTTAAGTACATGAGAAGGAAAAGCTCTCTCCACATGATGGTTTGAAAATCATATATAATGCCAACTTTATGCTCAATTCCTTCTATAGCAAGTTATTAACATTACTTAATCAGGTGTGACTGAAAGAAAAAGTATCGCTATCATGGCAAGAACATAAACATGGTTAAAGAACATAAATTAGAGAAGAATAGAGAACTCAGTGTTTTTTTTATGTCATGTTCTGTACAAAACACTTTATGTACTAGATAGAAGAGGTAGAGGAGTTGGTGAGAAAGGGAGAGAGGGGAGATAATTTTCTTTCCTATGCAAAACCCCAAGCCAAACTTTAAAGGAGGCAAAGCCTTGGGTACCTGAGTCTCACTGGTCTTGCCACAATAGCAGTTCCATTCTACTTTAAGCTTTAGTCCTATATTTCTATATTTTTAATGAAGTATTTGTTTAAAAAGTATAGAAAAAAGATGAAAACAATTACTAAAATGCAATCATTGAAAATTCATAATCTTGGACGTTAAGTTTTTCATTTGCTATATTCTTAAACATTACTTTAAAAAGCTAACTATATGTTTTCATCAATATCGTTTAAAATTGACTCAACTCAGACTTCCGAAAGTGTTGTTACCCCTATGTAACCACTGAAAGAGAAGACCAAAAAGGATACATAACAACTCTAACACAACTCACTAGTATAAGAATTTACCATAATACAACTATTGTAGTTACAGCTAGAGTTTGAAACTGAGAAAATTTACAAACATTAAGCATATTACTTCATTCAGATGACACAGGACAGCTAACATAAATGCTGTATTTTAGAGATGCTCGCATGATCAATACCAGAGTATGTTGATATATATGGCGATGCTGAGCTAGGCATAGGGATCAGAGAGTTTACATTTCCTTATACTCAAGACTACTAATACCAATAAACTTTTTATGAATTGATTAATAAAATAACATATAATCTCTAAAATAGCATGGGAGGGGGCACTCAAATTAACTATTAAATTACTGAGGCTGCCCAAAACTTAAAGCAAAGAAAATCTTTTAAAACTTACTATTCTAATTTAAAAAATAAGCACTGCTGCTTTAAGTGGCCAGCAGCCTCACATCAACTCCAGGCTGCAATCACAACATCCATTAGAGTGCTCCACAGCTCAGAGCAAGCAAGCAAGTGGTTGTCAGTGCAGCTAGTAAATCACCTGATCCTATTACAAAATCAATTACTGCAGTGCATTTCCATTGCTACACAATCTGATGATGACAAAATGATATTGGATAGCTACTGCAAGGTCAAGAAAACTGCTAAGAACATCTTTAATTGGTCTTTTATTTTTAATCATTTGGTCCTAGTTATAAGCCATCCATTTAATTATATATTTTTATTTGAAATAAATCTATGTAGTTACCTTTGGTTGCCTGGGACATTCGATGGATAATCTCTGCAACTGGTCTGAGGTATGGCTACAAGAGAACAGCTCGGAGCAGCAGGTCGAACGGCTCAACCTCTTCATTAAAGAAAAAATAATGCTGCAGCCACAGCCACACATTGACTTGTTCGTTAGATGAGAACTTAACTTAAAAAATCAGAACTGGTAATGTCCCATATATACTCAAAATTGGCTAACTGCCTCATTCTGCAGCTCTCTGGCTGAAAGAAACACTGTTAAAAAAGAAGAAAACATCGGCTTTTCTCCAGAAGATACGAGACACAAACTCCTCGCCAAGAAAAAGTCAATACTAAAAACAGAAGTCTCCCAGCTACTCTTTAGAAATAAGGTAAGATGCTTTAATATTTCAAACTGTCTTATATTAAAGCCCAAGTACTTAACAAAGGAGCAAACTCGAGATATTATACCCCAAAATTATACTAACCACTCTTTCTGTCCTCCATCAGTTTAGATCTGTTTGCCTACTCCTTCAGCTCAGCCTATCCAACCTGTTCCCTCTGTAAATGCACACCATTTCAACAACCAACTGGAATGAGCCCCACCCCTCCCTGTCCCCACACACACTGTTCAAGAACCGCTCAATATCTGGAAAAGAACGGCTGCTGCATTGCTTTGAGAAACAACAGGGAGCAAATTACTGGACGGATTCTTTAACTTACCAATCAGAACTGCTGACCTTTTATGACTCCTCGATTCAAGAAGCCTGCCAAACACTCACAGTAAGAATAATCCACTGATTTTACTTCTATGCTATAGATTTACAGAATTATTTTCTTATTATTTAATCTAAAATACAAAAACATAGGCATATGTATTTTTTAAAACAAAATTTAGACCGTAACTGATAAAAAAATCTTTGAGTATTGCTGGGAGAGGGAAGGACGGTGGTTGAGATGCAAAGTAAAAAATTCCCTCTGAATACTGTACTTAAACTTGAGAAATAATGGAGCAGGGAAAAAAATTCTACAGCAAAAATAGAGGTGTAGATAATGATGGAATAAATTAGCAAGATAACCCAAGGAGACCCCTGCTATCATAAATGTTCGAAGAGTTTTAATAAGAAAAGAGCATCTGATCTGGTTACAGACAGGTATGGACAATATGGGGGGTGAAAGGAAATCCGTCAAAAACCGGATTGTTTTGAAACTCGGTCTCCTCTCACCGGGTTATTTGCATCTCATTAAATAAATGCAAAAACCACAAACTACCCTGATAACATAAGCAGTTGTATTAAGTATGTCTGTCAGCCATACTATAGCATCTTTTATACTTAAGCATTCCCTTTTGCCAATAATGTGTAAAGGTATTTATTTATACCATGTAATTATAATCCACATTATAATTTCCAGGACAAAAAAGGGTCACATTGATACAAATACTTTATAGTCTTCCCAAATCATCATACTTCAAATAATGTAACTTAATGAACATTCACAGATCAATGATTACCAGTCTCTATTAGCGCTTTTGAGGATGATAGTCTAAAAACTAAATGTAATAAGAAACACCTTGAATGAAAATGTATATTTTTAAAACTTCCTGTTTCCTGTGGCATTGAAAGGTTCCGTATTTGTGTATGCCTCATGCTCAATTTCCTTCTTGATTTAAAGCTAAAAAGAGCCAGTAGCCAGTATTGCATTGCCTCTTCCTTCACCTTGCACTGCCCTTTGATATTCATATTATACTTGAAATCAATTTCCAAAAATGTCTAAAAACAGGCATGCATTTCACACTGAATTTTTTTAAAAATCTTTTGTAGATAAAGACTATGGAAACAAACAAGCAAAGTAATGCAGTAACCTTTTACTCGCCTGCTGGAGGTACTGTCTGCTGCACAGAATTTTAAATCCTCATCTGCAGATGCAATTGAGCTGATACTGCCAAGAACTCTGCTTTTCCTGTGCTGCTGCTATACAGCTATTCATCAAAAGAACACATTATGTGAAAAATGTGAAGTACTATCAGTTTAAGTTTCTTATATGATTTAACAGAAGAACTTCTAAAATCTAGCTAAAGCTCTGCTCTATCACATTTTCAGATGCATGTCAGACACGTTGGGGAAAAAGGTCTTATTGCTGCTATGTACTCTCCCTAGCAAATGTGTGAGACTGGGAAGCTAAGAGAGGTACAAAAAAAATTAAAACAACAACCTAACATAAAAACAATGTACCAAGCATTAAAACAGCATACAGTTTACATTGTCAACAAATGTATAACATGCCCAAAATAACTTGAGATTTTTATCAGCTTTATAACTAACAAAAGCCTATAAGTAAATCATCATGGCTAAGATTACAGACAAGCATTAATAAAAATCCCTACCAAATGTATACTATTAATGAAAATAAGGTATTTTACTCGGTAGTCAGCAATAATGTTATTTTTTCTTAAAAAACATGAAATAAAAAAGCCAAAAGTAAAGCTTACTTGTGAAATAACTTGAGGTGTAATGTTTCAATCCCCCCACCAAAACCCCCTGAATCTCATATTATTACTTATAACTAAAATAGAATGTAAGCAATAAGGGCTGTTTTCATTATCTATTACTTTTCCTTCCATGTCAGCTGATTCCATGTACTATTGATTCCTAGGTTGCATACAGATGGAGGAAGAAAGCAAATCAACAAAGATATATAAAGCTTCAAAAACTATCAGAAAGAGAAACATAAGAGTATTGAGATAAAAACAGTATCTTTCATTGTCTAGCTATAGATATGTATAATAGGCGGCAGAAATAGTAATATTTGCTCACTAATGACAATTAAGCATCGTGATGGTTTTTAACAAACTAATGGAATTTTAAAGTGTGCTTTCCCCTTTAACAGCAAGTAGCTCTAAATATCAAAAGCTTTAATTTTAAAGATTTTAACCTTTCTACTGAATTTCTACTTCTCTAAGAAATAAGGTGACTGTTCTAATTACATGGGTAGTCCGAAAGATATGGACTCCACAAATACAGCCCTGCAGGTCAGGGGATCATTTCTTATATACTTTCATATATACATACATACATATATATGTATGTATACATGAAAGCACAAGCTAACTTCAATAGTTCCCTTAAAGTATCAAACAGAAACTTATCAAATTAACACTATTAAATTATTTAAAACTACTCCTTCATTTACTACACTGTACTGCCACATATAGCATCCCACTGAAAAGTGTTTCCAGCAGTTCTTAAAATATTGATGTTGGGGGTCCCTGAGACCTTTACATGGAGTCTGTGGGATTAAAATTATTTTCATAATACTAAGATAATATTTGTATTTTTCAATCTCAATCTCTCATGAGTTTACAATGAAGTTTTCCTCAGACCACATGGCAGGTAGTACCTTAAGACTAAATGCAGAAACAAATATGAGAATCCAACTGTCTTCCATTAAGCTAGACTTTATTTAAAGTAATGTAAAACGGTATCAGCTTTTCCATTAATTTTTTGTTTCAAAAAATATGGCTATTTCCCCAAAAATAGGTTAACTGTATGAACATGTAATTAAGCTGTTATTTTTTAAGTGAATTTAATAAATGGTTTCAAAACTTCTCAGTTTTACTCTCTAACAGGGTAAATGCTGAAAGATATGTAACCCAAATAAATCAAAGCTCTTTGAGAGCTTCAATAATTTTTAAGAGTGTAAATAGGTACCTAGACCAGGAAAAAAGTGAGACTCACTAGAGTTTTTGCTTTTATTTTACCTTAAATCAAGACTTGCAGTTTTTCATTATAAAAAGACTTCAGTAATTTTAAAAGCAGTGTTTCTAAAAACATTCATTTTAGAAAACCAAATATAAAATGTTTTGAATTTTTTTTAAACATTTTATTTATTTGACAGACAGAGATCACAAGTAGGCAGAGAGGCAGACAGAGAGAGAGAAAGGGAAGCAGGTTCCCCACTGAGCAGAGAGCCCTACTTGAGGCTTGATCCCAGGGTCCTAGGATCATGACCTGAGCTGAAGGCAGATGCTTTAACCCGCTGAGCCACCAAGGTGCCCCAGAATGTTTTGAATTTTTACTAATGTCACTTTTAATACTTAACTTTCAGTCAACTTAATTATCAGATTATTGGCTATGTTTCATAGTACTATTAAAACCTTTTTAAGTAGTGGATAACTGATGATGATGTCTATGCAATAAGATATTAAAATCTAGGTTTACTAGTAGTAATCTATATATAGTAATATATAGATTAGTATTAGATTAGTATATACTAAATGTATATACATTGAAAAAGAGATAAAATCAGTTGTTAGGAAAATGGAAATGTGAGATTTTGTATTTTTTTACTATAAAAAGAAACTGTTACGAAATTCCTAAAATTCATCATGCCTGTACAAAACCACTAGTTGTAAGCAATTTCTTTTCCTGAGAAGAAATATCTAAACTTGAAATAAAATACATCTCAAGAAGGGGCTGCCATTCAGTAATAAAAAGATGATCATGGGGGAAAGCCTCTCAAGACTATATGAAAGACAATTAGAGAAATTACACTATAATAACTTAATTACTTTAGAGTAATTCCTATTGCTGAGAACAGTTGAATATTTGCTACAGGAAGGCTTTACAGTCAAACAGGGAAGAGATGGCTTCTCACCCCCCCCCCACACACACAAATTTTTGTGTGCTAGCCCACATTTCCCCCTATAAATCCCACAGGGCTAATTTTGAAAGAAGTTCTCCTTGGCCAAACCCCATGTCCTTATTTGCCTTCAAGAGCTCTGGTTCCCATTCATGCCATCATTCAACTACGTACTAAGCACCTACTATGTGCTAGGTAGGTAT
Source organism: Enhydra lutris kenyoni (assembly GCF_002288905.1). NCBI lineage: Eukaryota > Metazoa > Chordata > Mammalia > Carnivora > Mustelidae > Enhydra > Enhydra lutris. Next base: position 62,082,709 of record NW_019154087.1, on the reverse strand, counting down.
AGTTTAATGAAAATGAAGCAATGCATAAAAGAGATAAAAAGCCTTCCAGCCTTCTTGACAATACCACACCAGACAGTAATAACTGTAAAGAAGTGGGATTGGGGGGATGAAATATTCAAGAAAAGACTGATTCTCTTATTAGAAATACAAATTTCTTGAAGATTTAAGAATATTTTCAAAATGTTGGGAGAGGAATAATGGCAACAGAAATATGTGGTCAGTGGACACAAAAACTTGAAGTTTTAATAAAAAATTTCAATTATATATAAAAGTGGAGAGAAAAGCATAATGACTTCCTATATATTTACTCATAACCCATATTCAACAATTATTCAAGATATTACCAATATTGCTGCCTTTGTTTTTTCTTTTTTCAGGTATTTTAAAGTAAATCCTGGATATAATGTCACTCCCTCTCCCACCTACCCACATCATATATATTTAAATAATTTATCCATTGCTTTATAGTATCACAAAATCACTAAATCATACTCATTGAATTAAGTTTCCAGTCAACATTTAAATGTCCAATATCATCTCAAAGATGTCTTTTCTAGGTAATTTGATTTAAAAAGAATCCAGAGGCATCTGGGTGGCTCAGTCTTTTAAGTATCTGCCTTTGGTTTAGGTCATAATCCCAGGGTCCTGGGCATGGAGCCTAATTGTCAGGCTCCCTACTCAGCAGGGAATCTGCTTCTCCCTCTCCCTCTGCCCCTCCCCCAGCTCTTTCTTTACCTCTCTTTCTCTCTCTCTCTCTCTCTCTCTCATTCAAATACAAAGAATTTAAAAAATAAAATAAAATAAAGAATCCAAACAAGAACCATTCTTTGTATGTGGTTTTTATGTTTCTTACATCTCTTTTACTTGATAGTAACTCCCCATGTCCCTCTTTTTCATGCTACTGACGTGGAGAAACCACCTTAGCTGTCCTATATTCTGAAACTGTCTGTATCTTTCTTCACTCTGTCACTTACTTTGTAACCCAATCTCTCCTATTTCCCACCAATAACATCTCATAATGCCTACTCCAAATTCCAATCCCAACAGAGATACAGGTAGCAGACACAGGAGTCCTTCAAACTCCCGAGAATCAAACAGCAATTTAAGTCTACTGGTAATTTTTGAACACTTGTTTAAATTAATTTGAAAAATTTAGTATGGTGCAATAGCTCTGAAAAGACAGAAGAGGGAACTATACAATTAAGAATTCTACACTTAAATAGCACTAAATTTTGTTTTAACTTTAATCCCTGATTTTCAAATTTACAATATTTAAAAATATAGTAATGATAACCATTTTATATATCCTCTTCCCAATAAACAAACAAAAAGTCCTAGAACCTAAGAAAAAGATGTGGGAAAACAGGGTAAAAACTGAACGCCTAGATATGGTTAAGTTCTAGCACACTAATAAATAAACATTAGCCAAAGCTACCCATTCAATTATTCTAAGAAACAATGCACTGCCACTTTCTAAATAATTTTCTTAAATAAAAAGCATCTAAATAAAACCAACATATGTGTTCTTAATAACCATTTACTTCAAAATATTAAGTACAATATGTTTTCAAAAAGTTTTTTTAAAGGAAAATCCAGAAATAAAGATTTTACAGCAAATTACTTTTACATATCCGTTTATTCAAAGGAAAACTTCAAAAAGACTTTAGTAATCATGATATCTTAAGAATAAGTATATATAGTCTATGATGTTTCCTGGTCAGAAGGTAAAGGAAAAGGTTAATGGTATGCAGTTTCCAATGGATTTCTCTACCACTCTAGTCACCCTCAACAAGAGAGAGAGAAAGCTCAAGAAACTTTTATAATCTGATGTTTAAAATAAACTTTCTAAGATGATGATACAATGGTCAAAAATAAACTTCACGGGGCGCCTGAGCGGCTCAGTGGCTTAAGCCTCTGCCTCTGACTCAGGTCATGATCCCAGGGTCCTGGGATCTAGCCCTGCATCAGGCTCTTGCTCAGCATGGAGCCTGCTTCCACCTCTCTCTCTGCCTGCTGCTCTGCCTACTTGTGATCTCTGTCAAATAAATAAATAAATAAAATCTTTAAAAACAAAATAAAATAAACTTCACTAGTGAAAAGGCACATTTACTTTCACCTTCTAAAAGAGTATCTAATAAATTACTGACTCATCTTTTGACATTTTAACTCTCAAAAGGTAAAAGAAATCTATCAACTTAGTCAACTAAAAAGAATGATCCAGATGTGTATGATCCAACATCACAGAGACACTTTTAGGAAATCAACACATCTGGTCTCTAGATCAGACAATTCTCAGTAGGAAATACCATCTTAAGCACATCATCATCTCATAAACATCCATTTGCTCATTAAAAATGGCTGCATAATAATCTCATGATGACTTGCTTCCATAGTCCCATCTCTTTGCAAACCAGCTCCATTAAGAATGAACTTACTTATAACTGAAGAAAACCACTCACCATGTAAAAAATGGGAGAGGGAGAAGGGGAGGGAGGGAAGAAGGAAAGGA
>NW_019154087.1:61939117-62080190 GCF_002288905.1 Enhydra lutris kenyoni | reverse complement strand
AAGGGAAGGGAAGGGAAGGGAAGGGAAGGGAAGGGAAGGGAAGGGAAGGGAAGGCTAAGGGAAGGCTAAGGGAAAGGAAAAGAGGGATGGAGGCAGGAAGCGGGGGTGTAATTAGGGAACCACCTAGCTATGTTCAGTTTGCTATGTCAGCTTCTGTGTATCACAAAAAAGATTCAGCATGTGTTTGGAGATAGATAAGCAATTCAATCTTGCCCATTTTGTAGCTTAGTTGAAAGCAAAACCAATACAGCCTTAACATAGCTAGAAAACCACAATTAAAATATTCCCCAACTGGTGTGGTCTAACTTATAGAAATTAAGGTCTAGTTACTTCCTCTCTGCATATTTACACCAAGGTGCAGTGAAATGATCCCAAAAGAGAAGTGGGGAATTCTATCTAGAAAAGTGGTATTCTCCCTAAATTACTATCAAAAGGGAAAGCCAGTTCAGATTACAACATAACTTCCCTAGGTAAAAGGGCAATCTACCACTAATGCTGTAAGAAAAACAGTCAAGCCAGAGGGACACTTCAGAATCATATTTTCAAAACCATTAACACTTCTACCTTTTCCAATTAAGCGGACTCTATAGTACAACAAAAAGCCCATTTTTACACTAGCTTCTGCCTAATAAGCAAGATGGTGTCATTACTCCATCTCTTTAAAGCAAGTAGAGCACTACAGTATCCCAGCAAATTAACTGCAAGAGTAGCCAAATCATGCAAAGAGCAAACACAACAGTCATTCCCAAGATTGTTTTTACAGATAGCAGTTTAGTCAGTCAACTCTGGTGATCAATGAGGAGTTATATCAAAAGCAGACTGGCCTTACAGTCATAAAGCAGTGCTTCCAAACCAGATGGAGGGGCAGGGTTTTAAAAAGTATAGTCAACACTACAATAAATACACCAATATTCTTTGTACCACAAACTATAGAAAGTAATGCTTTATATATACATGCCCAATAACACCTCCTGTTTGCGGATAATAATAGGTATTGGTGGGGAAAGACAGAACCTTCTTCCCTATTTATAAAATGGAGGGTAATAATGGTTTCAAAAGGCATTACGAAATGTGAGAAAGAAGGAAATTGGAGGAAAATGGCCAAAGATGCTGACCTATTTCTAAAAGTCAGGTATGAGTTAAACTATAAACTCTCTCTAATTACATGACACTAAAATAACGGAGATTCAACCTGGACACCCTAAATTATCCCAAAATAAAACTATGGAATAATATGCTACCTTTTAAAAAGAAAGTATACATTATTAGAATAGTTTTATCAAAAAACATTTTAAATTATTTCACTCTCCAGAATATACTCTATGAAATTTATACTTTATCATAAGGTTTTTAATCACTTTGGAGGTACAATCGCTAATTTCTATAACAAATGGATTCAGAGAAGTCAGAAACCCTCAGGAGCAATAACTGAAGATGTACTATACATAAATATATATTATTATATAAACAAATAAGTATTACACTTACTCTGAGTTAAAGAAGTAGCCAATCATCCATGGAAAATAACAATACTAAACAAATAGAAAGTGCGTACTTTATACTATTAACAGTTTAAGAGAGAGATCTTCAACAATTTTCCCCTAACTGAACCCTTTCCAAAAGAAATCTTATAATATTTAAAACATATGAACCATGTTGTTAGTGTAAAATTTTTATGAGTTACAGAGTTCACGAGTTATATTTATTTACATAAAGAAAATTAATAAAGTTAAAATAAGGCTATCTAATAAATATAAGAACATGTCATCGTTGAGTTTTTATCAGTTTCAGCAACTTATTTCTATATTGTTTGGGTTACACTATATCAAGAAAATCCTGATGCATGAAGGTAAGTAGTGGAATGAGAAATTTCTAAAAAATGTATTGGAACTTTTTGATCCAAAGCTAAATCACTAATAATTTCCAACAACTGTTAACTTATTATAAATGTATAAAACTAAAAACACTCCAAACTTAAAATGAGTACTAATATCATGTGTAATACAATACGCTCAAGATGAGACATATTTACTGATTCATTAACTACACAAATGACCATTAACATTACTGACACCATGCTTGGTATTTTTACCACCATATACAGCAAAGATGCTTGGCAAAACAACTAGAACTGACAATGTGTTGATTCATGGCAATATTGCGCAAATAACTGATTTGATTTTATTGACCACACCCAGTCACTTATCTTCAAAAGTCTTTCACTCATAGCATTATACTTCTTTTTTTTGCTTGTTGATTCATCTCCTCATTCAGCATCACACTTTTTTTTTCCTACTAAAACTTCCTCCTTCATTAAAAGAGGTATCAGTTTCTAAATACTAGGATGCATATTTATAACTGAGCTTTGAATTGTGTTGTGAAAGCCTTCTGGTGTTGTTTGCTCTTAGAGCAATGTCACAAATCCATTGACAGATGTTCCAAAGTTCTTTGGGAAATGTGGGTTCAAAACTCTGCACTCTTGCATTGACCATTAGGAGAGCTAGGATTTACACAATGTAAAAATGAGAATACCACATCAAGGGAGAAATGAAACCCAACCTTTTCATTGGTATAATAATAGTACCATGCTTATATATGAAAAAAAAAATCTTATTCTTACATCATTCATGCTTAGTATTTAGCAGTTAAGTGGCAGGAAGTATAAATGTTAGTTTTTCAATGTGTAACTGGAAGAAGTTTATGTTGTATATGTAAATGTAGATATGAATATAAAGAGAAATACAGATATATAAGGTGAAAAAGTGGCAAAATAGTAACAAAATGTCAACAGCTGGTGAGTCTAAGTGAAGAGTACACAAGTGTTCGTTGTACTATTTTCTCAACTGTAGATTTAAAAATTTTTAAACAAAAAGGAGAAAATAAAAAAACATCAAATGTTTTTAAAAATAGTTTATAAAATTTGTATAATATTTGCTGCCACAGAATAGTTTGGAAACCAGTAATATAAAGTTAAGGATATCAAAATTTTTCATTTCTATATCGAAACAATACAGGAATACAGGAATATACAATACAAAAAGAATTTTTAGCTGGTAACAAACTAGGAAAATATTTTGAAATAGACATAAGACTCAAAGGATTAAAATAACAGCCAGATGTTTTCGAAAAAAATTTCAAGAGAAAAAAATGGTAATATATAAACAATTCATAGAAATGATTGTTTTCAAAAATTTACAAAAAGATGTTCAGCCTCACCAATAATAAAGGAAATGCAAATCAAAACAATGAGAATACATTTTTCAGTTAAAAGGTGATCAAAAACAACATCAAGTATTAATGAAGGTGATAGTGAAATGAATAAATATACTTATCAACTGATGATGAAAGTAACACCTGACGGACAATTTCACAGAATTTAGTCCATTTTTTTTAAATGCTTATACCCTATTATGCAGCAATTATACATTTTGTTAGCCACCCTAACATTGAAGGAGGTGTAACAAGGTTGCCTGTCACAACCTTGCTTCTGACACCAAGGACTTCAAAATTAATCTAGCAATAAGAGAATTGTTAAACATTAAACCATACTACAACCTTAAAATGGAACACTAAGTTATAATAAATCAGATCTTGGGCCCTAATACGTAAGTATTACTGTGGCAGTGACACCAAATTTCCTAACCAAAATTCATTCTCACCCTCCACAGTTAACAGCATTGTAGCTGGGCTTGTGGCTTCCTTGCAATTACATGTAACTAAATTTTCACCAAAGGAAAATGACTTTTAAAAGTAATGAGTACCCTTCTGTGTTGGGTACTTTAAGAGGGCTAGTATACAGATTATTTCTCCTTCTTGATATAGCTAGAACTTGAGAATAAAGCACAACAGGATGATGGACCTAAAAGATGAAAGAAGCCTGGGTCTCCAAATGAGCACATCAAAGAGTTTCGCTGACAGTCTGAAAATGTAACAAATTCTCCAATGGTAACCCATTACAACTAGAACTAAAATCTAAATTCCTCAAATTCCCATCCAGGTGATATATAATTTGGTCCTTGCCTTCCTTTTCAAACTCATCTCCAACCCCTGGTTCACAACCTCACTGCCTCGTTTTAATGAGCGTACCAGACTTTTTCCCACAATAGGGCCTTTAAATTTCCAGGAATCCTACTTGAATTGCTCTTTCCCACAAACACTCATAAGGTTCTCTCCACGCCTTTAATCAGATCTTTGTTCAAGTGCCACCTCTTCAGAAAGACAGTTCCTCTAAACCATTCCCCACCAATCCCATCAGAGATCCCACTTGTATCCATACTCAATCCCCTTAATAGGGGCAAATCTAGGTTTTGAGGGGCCTAAAGTTTCTAAAAATTGGAGGATTTAAAAGGACGAATACAAATCAGAAATGACAGTGAATACATATTTGAAATGAAAAAAACATCAACAGAATACTAACAAATACCGTGAATATCACACAATCCAGAAAAATAACATTTATTTTAATTAAATGTTTGAAACACTTCTATGATACCATATTTCCTACATGTTTTGGTTGAGTACTCTTTGCTTGGCTTTTCATATGACAAGATTTTACAAGATTCGCTATACAGAGACCAGGAGGATAATTTAGTCTGTACTCTAGCATAGTTGTTCAAAATTTGTAGAAAATGTGAACTTCAAAACCTATTATCAGAAATGTCATGTAAATTTTCTAAAGAGTTGACAAATGTGAGGAATCTCTATCAAGCTTCTTTCATATAGAAACTTAAGAGTTCAAGTTTTCTTGTGCAATAACTAACCCTATATCTTAAATTTAAGATATTTATTAACCAATCATCAATGCTATTGTTGGTGTGTTATGAGATTCTGTTATGTTTCACTGGTCAGAGAATTTGGTTTCAAATAAGTAAGTCACTCAGATATCTTTCCAGAATTTTTATATGATTCATTCTTTTTCACTAATTGGATTATCAAAAAACCAAGAGCCTATTCATTATTTCTATTTATAATTTATTTTCCCCCTTAAATGAATTACTGCTTTTGTGTACCAGAACAATTTTATGTCACAATTCACTTCACAACATCAAAATAATTTCTAATTATTCATGGCACTTCTTTAATCATTTTTGTTTCATATTCCACTGGTTTTTATCTGAATTCTCTCTTGATTAATAAATGTAACACAGTATGTCCTTAACATACATCCAAATCAGAAGTCTATCATTTCTTACTTGTTTTACTGAAGTGTTCCAATAAGCAGATAAAATTACGTATTTTAATTTTACCAAATATAGTATTTCCATTAAAATAGAAAAAATATTTGGTGCATGTACAATTATATACATTATACCATCAGTTATTTTCTATACAGGAGCATTGACATTTTCGAATGAATGGGATGAAAGCTGAATCTTATAGTTTTAAATATCTGAAAGTGTTTCCACAAACTTGGTTCTGACTCTACATTTCAAACCTAGTTTCTCCTACTCTACTTGCAGTGGCCTCGTACTTCTAATAATGGCCATTATAGGACAAATTCACAGTATAATACTCCCTCTAGCCTTACACATTCCTGTCATGATACCTAGAGACACCAGCCATTACTAGAACACATTCCTACAGTGGGAAGGCTACCAATGATTTAACTATACATGGTAATGATAGATTTCTATCTAAATATACACCTCTACACCCAAATTAAGTGAAATATATTCCCAATTCAGCTTATTTTAGCCAGAACCAAACAAATTACCTGCTAATTATACTTGCAAGACCTTCAAGTCTGTGTTAAAACATCTTTTCAGACATTTGCGTGGCAATATTCCATAAATGAATAAGAGAAAAAGTGGCAAAATCAAAAGAATTATCCAGTATTACCAAATAGAATTGTTTTCCAGGAATTCAAATCATACATACCATTAAGAGAAAAGTGGGGGGGGGGACCATTACCAACAAATTTTGGGAAGTGTAAAAGAACATTAGAAATGGATCTCTAATAAAGCACAGAGAATATAATGAGAATACACCTAAATTCACAATGAGAAGAGTATGTAATAGAAGTAGGATCTGGGGGCGCCTGGGTGGCTCAGTGGGTTAAAGCCTCTGCCTTTGGCTCAGGTCGTGATCTCAGGGTCCTGGGATCGAGCCCCGCATCGGGCTCTCTGCTCAGTGGAGAGCCTGCTTCCTCCTCTCTCTCTCTCTCTCTGCCTGCCTCTCTGCCTACATGTGATCTCTGTCTGTCAGATAAATAAATAAAATTTAAAAAAAAAAAAAGAAGAAGAAGAAGTAGGATCTGAACCTGCCCAACATCAAAATTTAAGCTCCAATCATTCTGGTTATCTCAAAAACTGAACAGTGACCTAGACTGGCTTTCCTATTACTAAAGGTCTTAAAAGAATGATCCAATGCAGAGAAGACTTAAATAAGTGATATATTTAAAGATTTAAACTTTTAAAAAACCAGGCTATCCAATTTCATAGTAAGCAATAACAGGACTTTTTTTAAACTTACTTTGCTGTTGAGATCACATATTAAATAACCATTTTTTAAATGTCCTGAATATTTTTCAAATTTGTCTACTGTTAGACTATGATTTAAGTTAAAACTATTACAGACCAAAATTACATACAACAGTTAAGGACAAAAATTTGTTTTTATTATATATAAGGTTGTGTTGAGGTAGCAGTAAATTTATATGAGGATAAGATGGCTTGCACCGGACCTTAAGTTACACAAAAGCAAGTTTTCCCTGGCAATGCTATCCTACAACATAGGGCTACAAACACACATGCTATTGTAAGAATCCCATAGTACACAACTACAAGAAACTATAGTTTCCTTTAGCATCCAAACAAAAATAATGAAATAAGAAAGAAAAAGAAGTTCAAAACCTAGGTGACATATGAGTGAACAGAAGACTATTATATTAATTTATATATACATTTTTTAATCACTGTAAAAGAGGAGGTATCTCTCCTCTTTAATATAACCCAAGAAAACTAAATGAAGAATAAAACTATTAGAGAAGAAAATCTAATCTAATAACCAGATTACATAAAAGAAATACAGGTTAACCATCTAAGCAGCAATTACTATAAGCAAACCAAAAAAATTTCAGGAAGAATAAAAAAGATTTGAACATTATTATCCAACACAACTTAATGGGCAACATTTACAAAATCCCATAACCTAAACTGCAGAATAAACACTGTCCATAAACATGTCTTCATAAGTTTTGAAGAACTGATATGACAGTTTATCTTACGACTACAACAAAATTTAAATTAGAAATCACTAATAAAAGATATAGAGACACAGACCTGTATCCCTGGGGCAAATAATACATTATGTGTTAATAAAAATAATTTTTAAAAAAAGATATAGAGAAAACCCAAAATATCTGGGCATTACGCAACAGACTTTTTTTTTTTTTTTTAAGATTTTACTTATTCATCTGAGAGAGAGAGAGAGAATGAGCAGGGGAGGGGAGGTGGATAGAGCCAGAGGGAGAAACAGACTTCCTGCTCAGCAGGGAGCGATGCAGGGCTTGATCCCAGAACTCTGGGATTATGACCTGAGCCAAAGGCTTAACTTAACCAACTGAGACCCCCGGGTGCCCCAACACACTTTTAAATAACCCACTGGTCAAAGAAGAAATCTAAGAAAAATAAGAATATAAGGATATATTTTTAAACTGAATGATATGAAAATGTAACATCTCAACATTCCTGAGATGCAGCTAAAGAGGTATAAAAACGGAAATCTATGGCTTTAGCCACTAATTTTATAAGACAAGAGTGAAATATAAGCTTCTCAATTTAAGAAGCTAAAAGGAAGAGATATTAAATCAAAAGTTAGAAGGAAATAAAAAATGAGAATCAATTAAACAGAAAACAAATGAGAGAGAAAATAATTATCTCCAAGAGTTGGTTCTTTGCAAATATAAAGAAATGAATAAGCACCCAGCAAAAAGAAGAAAATAAATTGTTAGCATCAAAAATCAAAGACTTAATATCACCACCAATCCTACAGGCATTAAAAAAAAAACTAAGAGCATCTTATGAACAACTTTGTGCCAAGAAATTCAACAAAATAAATGAAACAGAAAAGTATTGTGAAAAATGCAAAATAACAATACTACCAAAGGAAAACACTGAATTAGCAAATCCAAAACCTTCCTTCAAGAAAATTTTCACTAGTGAAATCTACCAAATATTTAAGAAAACCATATGCCAAGTTTTATATAAACTTTATGTCTGGCATACAAACATAGGCCAGTATTATACAAAACAGAGGAAAAGATGACACTTTCAGCTTTGACAAAATTTTAGCAAATCGAATCCAGTGATATATAAAAACAATGTGTCCTAGTACGGTACTGGCACAAAAACAGACACGTAGATCAATGGAACAGTATAGAGAGCCCAGAAATAGACCCTCAACTCTATGGTCAACTAATCTTTGACAAAGTAGGAAAGAATGTCCAATGGAAAAAAGACAGCCTCTTCAATAAATGGTGTTGGGAAAATTGGACAGCCACATGTAGAAAGATGAAATTGGACCATTTCCTTATATCACACATGAAAATAGACTCAAAATGGATGAAGGACCTCAATGTGAGAAAAGAATCCATCAAAATTCTTGAGGAGAACACAGGCAGCAACCTCTTCGACCTCAGCCACATCAACTTCTTACTAGGAACAACGCCAAAGGCAAGGGAAGCAAGGGCAAAAATGAACTATTGGGACTTTATCAAGATCAAAAGCTTTTGCACAGCAAAGGAAAGAGTTAACAAAACCAAAAGACAACTGACAGAATGGGAGAAGGTATTTACAAATGACGTATCAGATAAAGGGCTAGTATCCAAAATCTATAAAGCGCTTAGCAAACTCAACACCCAAAGAACAAATAATCCAATCAAGAAATGGGCAGAGGACATGAACAGACATTTATGCAAAGAAGACATCCAGATGGCCAACAGACAGATGAAAAAGTGCTCCACATCACTGGGCATCAGGGAGATACAAAATCAAAACCACAATGAGATATCACCTCACACTAGTCAGAATGGCTAAAATTAACAAGTCAGAAAATGACAGATGCTGGCAAGGATGTGGAGAAAGGGGAATCCTCCTACACTGTTGGTGGGAATGCAAGCTGGTGCAACCACTCTGGAAAACAGCATGGAGGTTCCTCAAAAAGTTGAAAATAGAGCTACCTTATGACCCAGCAATTGCACTACTGGGTATTTACCCTAAAGATACAAACGTAGTGATCCGAAGGGGCACGTGCACCAGAGTATTTGTAGCAGCAAGGTCCACAATAGCCAAACTATGGAAAGAACCTAGATGTCCATCAATAGATGAATGGATAAAGAAGATGTGGTATATACAGAAATGGAATACTATGCAGCCATCAAAATAAATGAAATCTTGCCATTTGCGACAACGTGGATGGAACTAGAGGGTATCATGCTTAGCGAAATAAGTCAACCGGAGAAAAACAAGTATCATATGATCTCCCTGATATGAGGAAGTGGAGATGCAACGGGGAGGGGGGTTACGGGGGTAGGAAAAGAATAAATGAAACAAGATGGGATTGGGAGGGAGACAAACCAAAAGAGACTCTTAAGGTCACAAAACAAACTGAGGGTGGCCAGGGGAGGGGTATAGGGAGAGGGTGGTGGGGTTATGGACATTGGGGAGAGTATGTGCTATGTTGAGTGCTGTGAAGTGTGTAAACCTGGCGATTCACAGACCTGTACCCCTGGGCTAATAATATATTATATGTTTATAAAAAATTTAAAAATTTAAAAAAAAAAAAAAACAATGTGACCTAACAAAGCAGAGTTTACCTAAGAATGTAGAATTAACATGAAAAACACTCAGCGTAATTCAGAGTGATAGCTTAAAAGGAAAAGAACTAAATATTCATGGCAATAAATGCAGGGCAGCCAGTGACAAAATCAAATACCATTAACGATTAAGAACAGACAAACAAAACCACTCAGTAAAGAACTTCCTCAACCAGATGAGTGTATCTATGAAAGTCCTATGGCTAGTAATAGATTTAAGAGTGAAATATTGTCTCCCTAAGTTTGGATACATGGCAATAATGTCTGTTCTCATTATTTATACTCCTAATTATACTGCAGAAATTTAACATAAAAAGGTAAGAGAAAGAAAAACAAAAAGATCAAAAAGAGGTAAAACTGTTTCTGTTCATATGATTGTTTAAGTAGAAAATCCTAAGAAATCTAACCCCAAAAGGGACTATAAACAGGAAATAACAAGCATTGGTGAGGATATAAAGAAACTGAAACCCCTGTAAACTAGTGGTTGTAAAACACAATGGTGAAGCCACTCTGGAGAACAGTCGGGCAGTTTCTCAAAAAGCTAAACATAGAATTCTACCACATGATCCACTAATTCCATTCCTACATACATACCCAGAAGAATGGAAAAGAGGACTTGGATACGTGTACACCAATGTTCATTGCAGCGTTATTCACAAAAGTCAAAAGTGGGAAACAACCATTAAAACATTTCCCCCAAAAGGGGGAAACAACCACTTAAACATTTTGTTTAAATAAACAAAATGTGGACTATCATCCAGCCATAAAAAGAAATTAAATTCTGATACATGCTACAACACAGATGAACTTTGAAAGCTTTATGCCAAGTGAAAAGCCAGACACGAAACGACAAATACTGGATGATTCCTCTTACATGAAATGTCTAGAACAGACCAAGTCATATAGGCAGAAAGTAGATTAGATATTACCAGGGCCTGGGTGAGGGGCAAATGAGGAATGATTGCTTAATTAGTATAGAGTTCAGTATTTCTTATCACTTTAAAAAAATAAAAACTGCCATATATTACCAAAAACAATGAAAAGATAACCTAAATAAAAAATAAACCATATTCATAAGCCTGAATATTAAATATTAATGTCAATTTGTCATAATGTCTTATTATGACATGCTATCCTGAATATTATATAATAGGTCAATTCTCAAAATCGTGAGAAGACACCAAAGAAGACTCTCAAATTGCCAACACACAAAAAGATGCTCAATATTAACATCAGAGAAATATAAATTAAGCCAAAAATACCCCAATTTTGGGCTATTATTTTCATATATGTTTTAAACTGAACAATACATAGTTTTTACTTTAATCATAGGTAATTTTTTAATTAATAAAAGTGTGTACAGTTTTTATAACTACCTACATATTCACCTTTTTTTATGTTGACTCCTTACTGTAGATGGCCCTTGTAATCTGGTGCCATTTCCCTCAAACTAATGAACTTCCTTTAGAACTGCTTGCAATGCCAGTGGACTAGTGAAAAATTCCATCAGTTTTTACCTGTTCGATGGTTCTCTTGCTTCTAGAATTTCCCTCAGTATACTCCAGTATATAGCTTGGCTAGCCCTAATTTCTATCCTCTGCCACTGAACTGCAAGAGGCTGGGATGCACCCAAAGCCAGGAAAGCTATACAGTGCAGTTGCAGGCTTATCTGGCTTCTGCCTCATTTTGGTCATTTTCTGCTGCTTTCAAACAGTTGGAAGTTTTTCTTTCAATATTTTACCCAGATTTTATAACTGTTATCTGAAGGATGATTCACTCAACTACTTCACTGGTATTACTACATCATAACCAGATGTCAGAATCTCAAAATTCTATCAATGTTTAGTGAAAAACTTCTCACATCCTTGATTTTCTTTCCTACCTCAAAATTAGAACCTTCATCTCATCATGTAAGAATTTGAAGTACTCCTACCTTCTTCTAGTCTTTTTTCCCTTAACTCACATAGTACACAGACAGTAATTTCTCATCTATCATACTGCTTTAATCATTAGAAACAATGTTTTCTGTGAAAACCAAGAAACGTGTAATCAGAAGCCTAATTTTAATTTTCAACTCCAACACAATCTGTGAAACCATAAGCAAATCACAATCTCTGTGATCCCTATTTCTACCATCTACAAATGAGAATATCATCTACCTCATTAGTTAAGCTTAAGGTAAAAATATAATAATTAAAAATATATATATAATCATTAATGTTAACAAGTGTAGACAAGAACTGGTCAAAGGGGGCACCTGGGTGGCTCAGTGGGTTAAAGCCTCTGCCTTCGGCTCAGGTCATGATCTCAGGGTCCTGGGATAGAGCCCCGCATTGGGCTCTCTGCTCATTGGGGAGCCTGCTTCCTCCTCTCTCTCTCTGTCTGACTCTCTGCCTACTTGTGATCTCTGACTGTCAAATAAATAAATAAAATATTTTTTAAAAAAAAGAAAAGAAAAAGAACTGGTCAAAGATGTTATAGGCTCTGTGACATGAGAATAGGTAAATAGTTAAAATCATTATATTAAAAAAAAAAACAGACTGGGACAATCGGATAATGAGCTCATTCACTAATTCAAAAAGCATTTACTAAGTTCTAACCATATATCAAACATTTTCAAGGCAAATTTTTCAATATGAGAAATAATAATTTTGGGGTGCTGAGGACATAATAACTGAGGCAAAACAGGTAATGAAGAAATACATGGCCTTTGTGAGTCATTACAAATCTGTGATAATTTATATAATAAAAACAGAGACCATCTCCTAGCAAGGATATGTAATACGGAGGAGCAAGGAGCAAAGCTTCAACCCAGTTTATACTTAAGAGGTATATAAAAGAAAAAAGCAGTAACAAAAAACATAATAATAATGTAGTCAGAGACATCACAGAAAAACCATAAAGTACAGTATTACAGAAGACAAAGGAGAAGAGAATGTTAAAAAGAAGCAAAATACCAAATGCTGAAAAGGAGTAGGATAGATTACAGATTTAGCAACTGGAACTGCCTTAACTTGGGGATAATATGAAGCACTTTTTGAAAGATTTTATTTATTTACTTGAGAGAGAGACAGAGAGAGAGAGCAACAGAGAGCAAAAGCAGGGAGGAAAGGGAGAAACATGCTCCCCACCAAGCGGAAAACCTGATGATACACGGCTAGATCCCAGGACCCTGGGATCAGGACCTGAGCCAAAGGCAGATGCTTAACCTACTGAGCCACCCAGGTGCTCGAACTGAAGCATTTTATTTTAACTTCAGCCTAACTAATGTCTATCTACCTGGTAAGGTAAGAAAAGAAGATTACTTTTACTTGAGGAAACAGAATGCTAGTAGAAACAACAGTCGAACTGCAGAAGGTAGTTGAAAAAGAATTGATAAACTGGACACCTAGAGTCAATATGAATCAAATAAGCTCAGTGATAATGGGAAGGACAGGGAAAAAGTATAAGTGACTATAAGACAGAGAACCCAGCATGGAACAAAGTAAAGAGAGAAACAGAAAACAGCAAGGTTCAAGTGAAAGAAAGAAGGGATAAAATTAAGAATATAAATGTTAGCCTTTGAAATAAATGAAAACATCGTGTTCTTCGAATAAAGACACACTGAGGAAAGAAAGTATAAAATATGAAATGAAAAAAGAATGAGGAAAACAGAAATACGACTCGTCTTTTGAGGACAGTGGAAAGGTTCCAAATAACTAATATGTAAAATGAAACAGAAGATCAAAATGAGAAAAGGATTACCAGAAAGCACTGAGGCTAAAGCTAGGGTAAAAGTGCTGATTTATACTAAAAAGCTGCAAACACAGTAATAGGGTAGAACTCTAGCAAATCAAGGTAGTCCATGAACAGGGAACAAAACAAGTGAATGGTTGTAATTATTTCAGTTAATAGACTGGGAAATTTGTGAAGAAAAGTCAGGAGAATGGAAACCTTGTATTCATAAGAATAAAATTGAAATGACAATTAAAGGTGGGTTACTCTGGATCAAATTTTTCATTTAAAAAGAGGTAAATTCCAAAGGAAAAAGCTTTTAGGAAAACTTCCTTGTATAATGTTACTAAATAAACTGTACTGGGAGAAAAGGGAGTCAAATACTACTATGTAATGGTTTTCAGAAATTTGTACAAAAATAACCTGCCATTTAGAATAATCCAAGTCCATTTCAGCTTTCCTCAGTAGTATTACTAAGTAGTGAAAGACGCTTCTGATAAAGAATAATTTAATTCTATCCATACAACCCTACCCAAGGTGTATTATGAATTACATCAGTAGAATAGCAAACTCTAAGACATGGGCTGAGAATCTGCTACCAATAACATGAAGCAGCCCCTACTGACTTTAGTGACAAATTAGTGGTTTAACTAAAGGGTAATCCTTACTCTTGTAAGAGAAAGGGGTCTCTACTAATATTAAATCCCCAATTCAAATATAAATACTGAGAGAATATATATCCTTTTATGTTAGTAAGCATATAGCATAAGAGAAGGAAAATATACTGCACAAAAACCATTTTACCTTAATTCAGCCATAAATACATTATCAAAATCATCTTAATTACATTCAACATATACAATAGAAGGAAGTAACTCTCAACTAAATCTTTTCATTTTTTATTACAACAGAAAATATAACACCATCATGAATGAGATATGTCAGTTTTTATTTCCTTTTCCATTGCAAAATGTCCATGGATGGTATAACAAAAACCATAAAAATATCAACATTAAGAATATTACCCATCCAATGGACACTTGATTGTTAACAAATGGTTTAAAATGATTTAAAAACAAATATAAAGATGAATATCAATAACCTTAGCTCTATAAAATTTAATAAAAATAGACTTTAGATTATCTGAAGTTAATACAAAAGTATTAGATAATATGAATAATAAAAACTAAAGTAAATTTCCCTAATAAAAATATATTTATTACAGCATATTACAATCCCTTGTCCTTACACAGAAAACCAAGGCTACTAAGAGTCGTGATATTCCATTGCTAAATGACATTTCTCTATAAACCTACATTAGACAAGACTATAGAACAATTCATTCTGAAATATGCCTTCAATTGATAAAAGCTGCACAATGATAAAAAATAAGGAACTAAAAATGTCCCATAAAAATCAAGAAGACAGGGGCGCCTGGGTGGCTCAGTGGGTTAAAGCCTCTGCCTTCAGCTCAGGTCATGATCCCAGGGTCCTGGGAGCCTGCTTCCCCCTCTCTCTCTGCCTGCCTCTCTGCCTACTTGTGATCTCTGTCAAATAAATAAATAAATTTTTAAAAAAATCAAGAAGACACATATTTAAGTAAAGCAGAGGGGAAAAATATACATATTTCACATGTAAGTTTACACATATATCAAAATATTACTGCCTGCAAATACCCTGCACAAGACTAAAATCAGTAAGATTCTCAAAATCTATTCTCTCTTCACAGAAAAGATAAAAAGAACTCTGATAATACTGTTAACCTAAAAGGCAATGGTTTATTAAGCTTTGACATCAAATGCACATTAAGTGCCATGATAAACTAAAGTATTACCCAAGCCAAAAAACTAAACATGAATTAACAAGACTAATATCAATGAATATATCACACACAGCTAACATTTTCACAGTAACCCATGTAATCAAAATAAAACATTTTGCTTTAAAAAACTAGATAAGGAATTGAAGCACAAATAAAAGATAATTGCTTCCTTTGGGCTTTGGCTGTCAAACATAAGAAATGCCAATACTTCACAGTCCTGCGATAATTAAAATTTTGTCACAGATTTACACTAATTTAAAAATACATTTGCGGGGTGCCTGGATGGCTCAGTAGGTTAAGCGTCTGCCTTCAGCTCAGGTCATGATCCCGGAGTCCTGGGATGGAGCCCCATATCTGGCTCCCTGCTCAACGGAGAGTCTGCTTCTCCCTCTGCCCTTTACTTTGCTCATGCTCTCTCTCTCTCTTTCTCTCCCTCTCAAATAAATAACTAAAATCTTTTTTAAAAATACATTTGCAATATGACACCAAAAGCACAAGCAACAACGACAACAACAAATATAGATGATTGAACATCATCAAAGTTAAGAACTTCTTTGCTTCAAAAGACATCAGAAATAAAGTGAATAGACAATCCACACAATGGGAGGAAGTAGTTACAAATCATGTATCTCATAAGGGAACAGTCTTCAGAATATATAAAGAATGCTTACAATAAAGTGAATAGACAATCCACATAATAGGAGGAAGTAGTTACAAATCATGTATCTCATAAGGGAACAGTCTTCAGAATATATAAAGAATGCTTACAATAAAAAGATAACCCAATTAAAAAATGGGCAAAAGATTTGAACAAACACTTCTCCAAAGAACATACATAAATGGTCAATAAGCACATGAAGTAATGTTCATCTTTAGTCATTATAGAAATGAAAATCAAAACCACAATGAAATACCACTTTACACGCATTAGGATAACTAAAACACAAAAAAGCCTAACAATAACAAGAGTCTGCCAAGACATGGATAAGCTAGAACCCTCATCTCCTGTTGGTGGGATTATAAAATAGTGCACCCACTTTGACAGTTCCTCAGAGTTAAACAGAGAGGTATCACATTACCCCGCAATTCCATGCCTATAAGCATATATCTAAAAGAAAAACATACACCCACACAAAAACTTAAGAAAAATGTTCACTGCAGAAGCATTCCTAATAGCCAAAAAGTAGATACAACCCATCAACTGATCAATGGATACACAAAATGTGGTATATAATGGAATGTTTTTTCCATAAAAATGAATGATACAGGCTACAACATGGGTGAACCTTGTTACGTGAAAGCAGCCAGACACAAAAGGACAAACAATACATGCTTCCATATATATGAAATGCCCAGAATAGGCAAATCCATAGAAACCGAAAATATGTTGGTGGTTGCCTGGAGGCAAGGCAGGGGGTGGGGAAGATCAGGGAATTTTGTTTAAAGGGAAATTTGTTTAAAGGAAATTAGGGAGTGACTGCTAGTGGATAAAAGGGTGGATGGAAGTATCCTAAAATTAGATGGTAGAGACAGTTGTACATCTCTGAATATACTAAAAACCATTAAATTGTACACTTCAGGATGAATTTTCTGGTATGTAAAGTGCATTCCAATAAAGCAAATTCTTTTTAGTAAAATTGAGATATATGATATAAGCATGTACAATACAAAGATGACGGCTTCCCTCAAACTAATTCAAATATATGCATCAATGGGGGAAAAAATTATGTAAAAAATTAATATATCTCCAGAAATCAGTTACCATGTTTTAACATAGTAAAATTTGAGATTTTTTTCACATCATTTGCTTTTTAAAATGTTACATTTATTATAGATATACAGTAAGCTGAGTAGTTATAATTGTTCAATATTTAAACATCAACTGTGATTATTACAAAACTTTAGAAACACCATTTGGTTAAATATTTATTTTTTCAAATGCATCAAAAAGCATAATAAAAGAAATCAATGTTCATTATTAAATATTTCTTCATGTATGTATGAAACTTCCATTAGCTAATCAAATAAATGTATTCATCCTTAATATTTCATTAACTACATTAAAACAATTAAAAAACTATGTCACTTGATAAACCAATGTTTACATTGCTGAAGTATATTTAATAATTTTTCAATCTATCCTATTAACTATTAATCTGTACAGTCACCACAGTCTAAAATACAATGTAGTTAAAGTAAAACACATTCTAGGATTTCCAGTCAAAATTTAAAAAGTAAAAGCTTTATCTAATGAAAGCATAAGTTTATGAAATTCTTCATATTATGTTATTACAAAGAAAACGGAGGAACACAAATAGAAAGTATCTTAGGGCCTTACCAGAGTACTGGTCTTCATGTTGACTTACTGTGGTGAACAGGACTTAATGTAAGGAGGAATCAAGTAATGGATGGCTAAAGAAATTTGTACTACTATTAACAGCTAATAGAAAACTGCTACAAAAATCTTGCATGAGGATAATTCTGTTTCATTTACCAAAGTATTAGCATTCCTGCCCACTAAAACTACTACTTTCTTTTTAAGTCTTTTAATACTTAGATTGCACACAGAAAGAATTTTCTAAATACAATGTGTACAAAGAACCAGAAGGGGATCAGAATAAGTTTAAAGAAATTCCAGTACCAGGTAAAAATTAAAAGAAATATGAATTATATTTGTAATTTACACAGGCTCTTGTCAACGACATTAAAGTAACATACTTGCAAACTTAAATAACATGTAAAATATTTAACACTGAGAGTATGTACTTACCTAACACTTAGATAGCCCTTTGAAAATCCCTCTGCTGGTTGAGACTACCTAAATAAGAAAAAAAGAAGAAGAAGAAGAAGAAGAAGAAGAAGAAGAAGAAATAGTTTTTCCACTTCAGAAGTTACCCCTACTTTGTAAAATATAACTAAGAATCCAACTTATATGAGAATAACTTGGTTTTTCTACAACACTTAAAAACAAATCACATGCTGAAACTTTGGCACATGATAAATATAAAACTTTTTTTCTTAATCTTACAAGTAATTTAAATTTCATATATAATACATAGAAAAGCTAATGAAGTATCAAGATATTGGTAGAGTTGACTAGACTACAAAGAATGAGCTCTATAACAAATCACATTTTAAAAATTATAGACCATGACAACAGCAAACTAACAATGTCTCAGAGAAGCACTCATACGTTAAATTCTTCCTATTAACATAAAATGTTATATACTACATTCTAGTATCTGTAGTTACCACCTTTTAAGTAGCACCTAAACAATCTAACTACAGAGTTAAAGTACTAGTCACTGAAGTGGAAAAATTCTTTACGAAGTATTCATTCTTTATTTTTTAAAGATTTCATTTATTTCTTGGTCAGAGAGAGAGAGAGAGCACGCGCAAGCACAATGGAAGGAGTGGCAGGCAGAGGGAGAAGCAGGCTCCCTTGCTGAGCAAGAAGCCCAATGTGGGATTTGATCCCAGAACCCTGGGATGACCTGAACCAAAGGCAGATGTTTAACCAACTTAGCCATCCAGGCTCCCCTCATTCTATTTTTTTTAATTAACTTAAGAAGCATTTTAAAATCAACCTAAGGTTAGTAGAAAAAAAATAAAATATTTTATCCATAATAAAAGTAAATATATAAAGTAATTTTACTATTTACAAAAGTTATTTGTAATATAATATACTAAATATAGTATATACCCTTTCAGTCAAGTGTCAAGTCAAAATAGCCTTCAAAACAAAGTTCAAAAATGCGAGAAAAAAAGCACTAAATATTATAGAGCTATTATTGCTTGCCAGGCACATTACTCAGAACTTGAAAAACTTAAAACACACTTTTCTTTAATAACCTCATTTACTCCCCATTTTACAGATTAAAAAAAAAACAAGCCTTGTAGAAATTAAGTTGCCTACTCAGAGATATAGTAGCCGCTTTTGCACAAACCAATGTCTTTCAGGCATGGTACTATGACTCTTCAAAAACTAAACAAAACTGGAGCACCTACCTGGCTCAGTTGGTAGAGAATGCAACTCTTGATCTCAGAGTTGCAAGTTCAAGCCCCACATTAAGTGTGGAGCCTACTTTGGGGGGGAAAAAAAAAAGAACAAGACATAGTATTACATAAAACTAGGGGCACCTGGCTGGCTCAGTCAGTTAAGTGTCTGCCTTCAGCGCAGGTCATGATCCCAGGGTCCTGAAACCTGGCCTTGCATCAGCTCCATGCCTGATGGGGAGTCTGCTTGTCCCTTTCCCTCTGTCCCTCACCCACTGCTCGTGCTCACATTCTTGCTTTCTCTCTCAAATAAATAAAAACCTTTAAAATATATTTAGATATATAATATAAACTTAGACTGCCTCTTTTAGAGTCAGGGAAAGTGTTTTTAAATTCCTTTTTAAAAATTACCAGAATACAAATCATGTATCTTACTAACAGAAAATGGTATCCTATCAAAATTTACAATACTACATATAAAAATAAAATAGAACTGTTTTCTTATATGAGTAAGCCATACCAATAGACTTTCTATCACTACTACTATTAAAATCCATCAACTTTATCCATCCACAGGCCTTGGAAAAAGGAAGAAGAAAAAGTGTATTAGAGACCTAAAAATGAAGGTTGAAACAATAAAGCTTGTTCTATGAGATGACAGAAAAATATCATGACTTTGAGATAGGAAAAGATTTCTTTCTTTCTTTCTTTTTTGTTAAGATTTTATTTATTCACTTGACAGACAGACATCACAAGTAAGCAGAGAGGCAGGCAGAGAGGGGGAAGCAGGCTTCCCGCTGAGCAGAGAGCCTGATGCGAGGCTCGATCCCAGGATCCTGAGATCATGACCTGAGCCGAAGGCAGAGGCTTAACCCACTAAGCCACCCAGGTGCCCCAGGAAAAGATTTCTTAAACAAGACATGAAGATCAACACAAGAAATGGGACTTCATTAAAAATTTGAAAGTTATATGCTTAAAAAAGTGAAAATGCAAGCTACAGAGCAGGAGAAAATATTTGCAATGCACATATCCAACACAGGACTCATGAACAAAACATTATTTTAGAAAAATAACTTTAAGTCATCAAGAACAAGACAAACCAATTTTTAAAAATAGGCTAAAGACCAAACAAAACTTCACACACACATACACAAAAAAAACTTTAAAACCCAATAAGCATATTGAAAAGGTTGTCAATATTGTAATATTGTAATACAGATAACACAATAAGAAACTATTACCAATCTTAGTATATATGCTGCTGAAGCGAGCACGAAACTATTACCAATCAAAAAGAGTAATATTTATCTACAAACCAGACAATACCAAGTGTGAGTGAGAAGTACGGCCACTGGTATTCTCATACACTGCCAGGAGAAATGTAAATTAATATAACCAATATGGAAAACTAGTTGAAAGTATCTACCAAAGGTGAAAATTACCAATAGCCAATGACTAAGTAATACCACACCTGGGTACACAGTGTGTACACAGTGCACAAAAAGCTATACACAGTTTGTCACAGCAGCTTTAGCTAAAGAGCCCAAAACTCTATATAACCCAAACTGTACACTGCCAAAGGGGGTAAATAAATGTACTATGTACATATTCATGAAATTCTGAACCTCAGTAAAAATAAGAAAACTAACGTCATACGCAAAACAAGACACAGCTCACAAACATAATGCTGTGTGAAACGAGCCACATGTGGGGGTATATGTATATATATATATTTTTTTTAATTTAACAAATTCAAAAATAAGACAAACTAATCTCTGATCACGAAGTCAGAATAGTAGTTAACTTTGGGTTATTTGATTGGGACAAGACACAGGGAGGCTTCAGAGAAGCTGATATCTTGATCTATGATACAGCTACAAAGGTGTGTTCATTTTGTAAAAGTTTATCAATATAGAAAAGTTAATCTACACTTTTCTGTATGTAAATTATACTTCAATTATTTTAAAAGCTTATTCTTATTTTTTTAAGAATTACTTATTTATTTTAGAGATATAGAGTGCACACACATGAGCAGGGACAGAGGCAGAGAGAGAATCTCCAACAGTCTGATGCAGGCTCAATCTCAAAACACTAAATCATGACCTGAGCCGAAACCAAGAGTGAGACACATAACCAACTGAGCCACCCAAGTGCCCCTTAAAAGTTTATTTTTAAAAAATAGATGAAACATTACTTCACAGTAAAATAACTTCAGGTCATCATCCTAATGGTAAGTACTAATTTAAAAATGTGAATTTCTTAACAGTATATTTGAATTTATTTCTACTGACTATATAAGGATAAATATGTCCAGTCATTTTGTATTAACAAGTTTTGAGAATAGTTTCAGTATAAACATAAATTTTACCAGCAAGGAATTCCTTATAATTTTCTATTAATACTAGAGAAAATTTTACATAAAATCTTGCTAATGTCTGTTCTACAGGGGTTCAAGTTAGGTTTACAAATGTGTAATTTTGTACATACATTAAAAGTATTAATAGCTAACACAGAAATTGATGTTCAAAAGCAATCCAATGATCAAGCCAAGCATTCATGAAAACTTTAAGGCAAACTACTACGTGGCCCTGTTGCTTTGAAAACCTTAAGACTTTTAACAAAGGAGGGAAGAATATACAGTGGGGAAAGACAGTCTCTTCATTAAATGGTGTTGAGAAAACTGGATAGCTACATGCAAAAGAATAAAACTGGACCACTTTCTTATGCCATACACAAAAATAAATTCAAAATGGATTAAAGACCTAAATGTAAGATCTGAAACCATAAAACTCCTAAAAGAAAACATTGGCAGTAAACTTTAAGACATTGGTCTAAGCAATATTTTTTTGGATATGTCTCCCCAGGCAGGGGAAACAAAAGCAAAATGAACAATTAGAACTGTATCAAACTAAAAAGCTTTTGCAGTGAAAGAAACCATAAACAAAATAGAAAGGTAACCTACTGAATGGAAGAGATATTTGCAAATGACATATGAGATAAAAGGTTAATACCCAAAATATACAACGAACTCATATAACTAAACACCAAAAAACAAATAATCCAATTTTTTAAATGGTCAGAGGGGGTGCCTGGGTGACTCAGTGGGTTAAGCATCCAACTCTTGATTTCAGCTCAGGTCATGACCTCAGTGTTCTGAGATCAAGCCCCACATAGAGCTCACATACTGGGTATGGAGCCTGCTTAAAATCCTTCCTCTCTCTCCCTTTGTCCCTCCCCCATCTAAAAAAAAGAAAATAACAACAACAACAGTAACAACAAGTGGGCAGAAGACCAAAATAAACATTTTTCCAAAGAAGACATACAGATGGCCAACAAACACATGAAAAGGTGTTCAGTACCATTCATCCTCAGGGAAATGCAAATCAAAATGGCAATGAGATTATCACCTCACACCGATGAGAATGGCAAGCAAATATCAAAAAGATAAAAAAAAAACAAGTGTTCACAAGGACATAGAGAAAAGGAAACCCTGGTGCACTGTTGGTGGAAATGTAAACTGATAAAACCACTATGGAAAACACTGTGAAGATTCCTCAAAAAGTTAAAAAATACAACTAACATATGATCCAGCAATTCCACCTCTGGGTATATACTCAACAAATACAAAAACACTAATTCAAAAAGATACATACACCCTTATGTTTATTGCAGCATTATGTACAATGGTCAAGACATGGAAGCAATCTAAGTGTCCATGGAAGGATGAATGGATAAAGAAGATGTCGTGTGGACACACACACACACACACACACAAGAATATTACTCAACCATAAAAAAGAATAAAATATTGCTATTTGCAACATGAGTGGACCTAGAAGGTATTATGCTCTCTGAAATAAGTCAGACAGAGAAAGACACATACCATATGATCCCCCTTTTATGTGGAATCTAAAAAACAAAACAAATGAAACAACAAAACACAAAGAGAGAAAGATCAACTTAGTGAATATAAGGGAGCTCTCTCCAGAAGTCACCACCTCTCAACAAAACAAGATAAATGCTAGGAGAAAGACAAGAATCACAGATACATTCACCTCGAAACTGAGAACCAACAGATCCCATCCAACATCTAAAGAACTTGCAGAACTAGAGGTTTATTAGAAAAATTAACTAACTTCATGATTTCTGGTAACACAAAAGATTCCAGAAAGGATAAGGATGTAAGTAGAACAGTCTCTCCCTAAAATAAAAGATGCAGGATGAATTCAGTAACTACACACTATTCACTCAGCAATAAATTTAAAAAAGAATGTTCATGTACTCTAACCACGTAAATATTCATATTTGAAAATCTAGCATCTTTAAATAGTGCTAATGATATATTTCCCTAGGATACTGTTATTTTTTATTGTTTTCTATTTTAATTTTGTTGGTGGAAAAGCTGGAGCTACACTAGTGACAAATATTTAAAAAGCAGTGCCGCAGCTAGTCAAGAGTTGTAAGTAGTTAGACATCAGATCTTGAACTACCTGGAACAAAGCATTACAAATCATTTCTCCAATTACCCCACACCCATTCAATTGGGCCTAATTACAATATTTCACAAATCAACCCAGTGCTAATCCATAGTCTACCTCTACCTTATAGAGAAGTGAATCCTAGATAGCCTTTAAAAGTCTTCAAAAAACTTCACACCATCACATTTTTTACAAAAGATGTAAATTTGTACTTTAAAAGTCTCATGTTGCATTTCTATTTCCTGAACAAAGAAGGCACAGCACTCAGTATTTATCCTCTCAAGCATCTTGCCTGATTGCTTCAAAACTGCAAAGCAACACCTATACAATACCTCAAAGAGTTTGACAGGAATCCCTCAACATTCTGATGACACTATCATAATCTAAAAAGTAAATTCCTGGTACCTTTGAGATATCTGATTTGCCCCACCCATTACAACACTACAAAATGTAAGTTTTGATATAACTTATCTGCATTTTTATAATCCTTTTCACTACACAGATATACCTTTATAAAGTTAAGCTCTAACCATTTTCTTCAACATTCCCACAAACCTTAAAAGTATTTCTAAATTCCTCACAGCTTCTGTAAATTCCCAACTTTTACAATGTAATTCTTATGACACTTGTGCTTCAAACTAAAATAAAAATACAACATATCAATATTAGTATGATACAGTGTAGTGCTTAGAAGGAAATTTATAGCATTAAATGCCTATATTAGAAATGAAAAAGAAGAAAAGTTTTAAATTGATAAGATTCCACCTTAAGAAAATGGACAAAGACGAGCAAGATAAACTCAAATTAAGCAGTAAGAAGGTAATGATAAAGAGCAGAAATCAATGGATAGCAACGGAATTAAAAACAGAAAAATAGAGAAAAATAAATGGATACAAAAGCTGGTTCTTTAAAAAGTCCAATAAAATTAATAAATCTCAATCTAGACTAATCAAGGAAAAAAAGGAGAAAGATAATACAAATTATCAACATGAGGATCTCATTATAGACTTGAGACATAAAAAGAATAATTACAGAATAGGGGCGCCTGGGTGGCTCAGTGGGTTAAGCCTCTGCCTTCAGCTCAGGTCATGATCTCAGGGTGCTGGCATCCAGCCCCGCATCAGGCTCTCTGCTCAGCGGGGAGCCTGCTTCCTCCTCTCTCTCTGACTGCCTCTCTGCCCACTTGTGATCTCTGTCAAATAAATAAATAAAATCTTTAAAAAAAAAAAAAAAGAATAATTCCAGGATACTTACAATAACTAAGGAATACAAATTAATGTCTACAAATTCAGCAACTAAGATGAAATGGATCATTCCATCCTGAAAGAGAAAAACTGCCACAACTCATTAAAGAAAAAGTATCCTGAATTTTCTGGTATATATTAAATAAATTTGTAGTTAAAATTCTGCCAAAAATGCTCTGATGGTTTCATAACAAATGCTACAAAACATGTAGGAAAAATAATGTCAATTAAACACAATTTGCTCTAGAAAGCAGGAGGCAATACTTTCCAACTCAAAATACCAAAGCAAGACAAAGATAGTGTAAGAAAACAACAGAAACCTCTTTCATGAAGGATAGAGAAATCATCAAAAAAACAGCAGAAACAACATCCTTCATGAGGATACAAAAGTCCTCAACAAAATAAGCAAATTCAACCTAGCAATACAAAAATTAATAAAAGCTCATAAGCAAGTAGGGTTGATGTCAAGACTACAAAGCTGGTTCAATATTTGAAAATCAAACAAGGAATTAGATTACATTAATGAAGTAAGCAAGGAAACACACATGATCATTTTAATCGCTAAAAAAGAGGCACTAGACAAATCCAGCATCCGTTTCTCATTAAAAAGAACAAAAATAAAGCAAAGTAGGAATAAAAGGGAATTTCCTTCAACTATGAAAGACCTTCTAAATAAACGTACAGCTAATTCTATATTTAACAATAAACAACTAATAAAAGACCAGGAACAAGGCAAAGAGGTTTGTTCTAGTCAGCATCTTTACTGGAAGTCCTAGCAAGTGCAGTCAGGAAAAAAGTAAGACTAAAGGCATATAAACCGGAAATTAAGAAATGAAAAATGGTCTTTATTTGTATGCATGACTATCTACATAGAAAATGCAGACAAAGGCTACAGAAAAACTCTTACAACTAATAAAAGATTTTGACAACTCATGGGATATGGGAACATGACGATACAGAAGACTCCAAAGGTCGTAAATAATTCTGTGTTATAGATCACAGCAAGAAATATATCCTCTGTTTGAACCACTTGGTTCAAGTGGCGGCTTACAGATCTTCCTATCTGTAAAGTCACATTTTCCCCTTTGTGACAGTAAGTGATACATAGGGTAATAACTTGGTATTAGGTCTATATCCTGTTTCCAGCAGTCCTTCCCCAAAGGTTTTGGCACTCACTGATTTATCTGTCCTAAATTGTTTCACTGGGGTTTTCAGTATAATTTTCTAGTTCTAACACTGCTTCAAAATGTGTTATCTTCTTTCTTCCCTATATAAGGCTTCCCTTTTTCCTTATCCCTCTCCTTATCTCTCCCAACTCATAAATTATTTTTTCAATTTAAGGTTTTATATTTACAAGCATTCTTTGTTAAAACTTTGCTACAAGTTATAAATATTTTCTACTATACTGGTCTGATCTTGTTATAATATCTTTTCTTAGAGAAGTCTACTCCATTTTAATGGACTCAAATATGTTTCCTTTTCAAATATACGGTTTCATCACATTTCAATACGTTTTTTATAAAAAAAAAAAACTTTGTGCTTTGTGTGTGTGTATAATTTTCTTATTTTTCATTTACTTGGAGACTTTCTGGCTCTTCCTGCATCACTATCAATGTTCTAATTACTACAGCTTTATAGTATAGCAAGCAATTATCATAAAAGACCTGTCAGATTTTTAGTTTTAAAACTTCTATTGGATATTATCATTCATATACTCTCTATATTTGAGAATCAAGTTGTCAAGTTTCCCCCCACTCTTCAAAAAGAAAAAATAAGTTGTGATTTTGATGGAACTGCATTAGTCTGATGGATAAAACTTTGAAAAAGTCTGTATTTTACAACTCTGGGCTATTCATTCTGAAAAACAGTAGGTCTCTTCATTTATTTGACCCTAGAATAAAATGTTATTTCCTTCATACAAATCCTATTTCTTTCTTATTAAATTTATGCCCACATATTTTATAGTTTACAGTTTTGTGAATGGGTTCTAACATGTACTCTACATAAATTTCTAAAACAAATATGGAGTAGTTTTTCTTAAAATGATAAATATCAAGTACGTGAAACAAAAAAATCAAGATTCCCATTAAAGAAAAAATAAGAACCATCTTTAAAGAACCATCTTTAAAAGAGAAATAAAACAAGGATGCCCTCCTTTTTGCAGTTCAAATGCAAAGTGCCATTTACAGAATATGGCAAAGAGCACCCTTTTTTGTTATTACTTATCTATACATATGGCAGAGGACAAATAAAAATACTGGCAACACTAAAAGCACCACAAAAAGGAAGTCAACTGCAACATAATTTACTCGTGATGCACTATTCATATAAAATAAATCCACTCACAATAGTTAATTTGTTTAATTATTAAATGCTCTAATACAAATTTCCTCATGACACAAGATTTATGCAAAGAAAAATATAAGGCCCAACTGAATATAAAGAAAGAAAATGTGAATGTAGTTAACAAAATTAATAATGACAACAAAACACCAAAAAGATTGAAACGAAGACCCAAAATCAAAATTCTACAGATATAGAGAAAAGACAAAGAGGTATACCATCAAGAAGCCTCTAGAGGGCGCCTGGGTGGCTCAGTGGGTTAAGCCGCTGCCTTCGGCTCAGGTCATGATCTCAGGGTCCTGGGATCGAGTCCCGCGTCGGGCTCTCTGCTCAGCAGGAAGCCTGCTTCCCTCTCTCTCTCTCTCTCTGCCTGCCTCTCTGTCTACTTGTGATCTCTCTCTGTCAAATAAATAAATAATAAAAATCCTTTAAAAAAAAAAAAAAAGAAGAAGCCTCTAGATATTAAACTACCAACCCATAAAGAGGCCTTATATGTGATAAGCAGATTCTGTCAAATTAATTTCCTAGGTAGGTATCCTAGACACCAAAAAGGTATCTAAAGTCACCTGAAGAATCAAGCGTAAATACCTTAAAACAATACTTCTCACAACATTCCAGTTTAGTGTCCCTACCAAAATACCACCAAAGGTTAAAGTAATCAACATATAACTCTCTCATCTCACCCTATTCTCAGTTCCATCTAACCTATCACAGAGTACAGACTATAGACAGAGAGAGAGAGAGAGAGAGTCATCTACATGAAAGCCAAAATATTTGGAATGCCTGTCTTACGTTAAAAATTAACACACATTTTGCATTCAACTTTGTATTATTTGTGAATTCATTCTACTATAAAAATAATCTTCTGATTACCTAATAGTTAAATTGCTTAACACTTTTTTTTTTTTGGGATTCAGAAGTCTTTTTTATAAGTATAGCTGACATAGAGTGTTATATTAGCTTCAGTTGTACAACACAGCGATTCAACAATTCTATACATTACTCAGGGCTCATCATGATAAGTACAGTTAGTTCAATGTTTCTCTTCTCCAACTCTCTAAGTCTGCTTGACAAAGTGTTTACCCTGTGGGTACACCATGCTCCCTACACACAGGCCAGACCAGACTAGACCGCACCACCAAACACTAAAGAAGTATACCTAAAAAGCAAGACCTTACAAAATCAAGAACAAGGCAATATAAACAAAATAGACAGTAATATATACCCCAACTGACAAATACTTTTGTTTGAGCAGCCAAATATTAAATTTCCTATTTAAATCAGGTATAAAGGTAGGACCACACAAATTCTTTTTGAAATTAAGGAAACAATTAAGAGCAAGGTTAGAAGTAAAATCAAATGATACTAAGTCAGAAGGTATATTGTTTCTTTAATGTTAATTTCATAATGACAGAAAACATAAGTTCATAATGGCATGAAGTAAATACATACAAACATATATAGATGTGTTTTATATATACGTAGTTCTTTTAACAAAATCTGTCAAAATAACAGCTTTTAAACTAGGAACTAAAAGTAGTGTTTGGCCTTCCTTTAAATATAAATATTAAATATGACCACAATGGACATTTGTGGTAACTATTAAACAATTATGTAATTTCCATTCATAACTGAATGAATTGTAGCAATGATCTTTTAAACCTATCATTTAATTCATCTTTAATGGCGATTTTACAAGAGTTTTGAACATCAAGACCCCTATCTTCTATTTTAAGAATAATCCTTCAAATGAGTAAAATTTGGAAACAAAGATTTTCTCTGGTGCCAAAACCTGATTCTAATAAATTACTTAGCACTGAGGAGAAATAATATACACTAATATACATAATCTTGGCATAAGTTTATGTATTTAAGAAAATATATAGCAAATTCTAAACTCTCCAACTGAATGAACCCTATTAGGTGACTGGAAAGTTTTCCAAATGTAAATACTTGAAAATATGGCCAGAAAAAAACAAAACTTGGCTGGAGATCCCTGTATTGAAAAAGTTCTGAGTGGAGTGGAGACTCCCACACCTCCCATCTTCAATTACTCCCATGTGGAAAATATTCAATTAACATTCAGATCTTGCCTACCGCTTTTAAAAAGAAACAGCAAATAAGCATTTATTACAGCAAATAACCCGAATTACATAATCAAGCTTTCAAGTATAAATGAATTACTTCACAAAAGAGAAATCCGTGTATGTAGTCCAAGCTTATCAACATCCTCCTTTAAGTCTTTTCCTTAGAATAGATGAGCTCTAAAGTAGAACATACTATGTTATCAGCAGAAACTCCCCAGCCCCACAGTAGGCCATCACATATGATTTCATGGCAAAGTTAGCAAGAGATCATTTTTCTCTAAACAAGGCTAAATAAACAAACATTATCTTAATATAGATGCCTTCCATCGTGCAGGATCACTAAGGTCCATCCAAAAAGGTTCACTTTTAATAAACTATTTACCAAAATGCAGTCATGTGGTTATCTTAAAAAGATCTGCTTTATAATACGGCACACCCAATTCAATAACACATAGAATTTTGTTAAGTATATAAAAAGGAACAATCATGTGTCATGTATTCATGACTGAAATATGTAGTGTATAACAAAAATTATATGCCAAGAAACTATGAAGTAAGTAGATATGAATTAAAATATTTTTGTAGACAGGAGAATCAATTATGCAGGTGACTTGAAATCTTTTGTCTATCTTGCAAATTCTAGTTAGTATGTTTCTTAACCATTTAAAATACATGTAACAAACAAAATAACCAAGCAATTCTACATCTTACATCTATCAAGGATCATTACGTCTTTTTAAAAATCTCTGTATTAGAAAAAAAATCTTTATATTACTACCAGTGGTTTGTTGTTGTTGTTAATATTTTATTTATTTATTTGACAGAGAGCACAAGGAGGGGAAGTGGCAGGCAGAGGGAGAGGGAGCCAGATGCAGGAATTGATCCCAGAACCCTGGGATCATGACCTAAGCTGAAGGCAGTTGCTAAATCAACTAAGCCACCCAGATGCCCTAGTACCAGTTTTATTTATCACTCCAGCTCTAGCACGTGAGAGTAGTACATATAGTAGGCACTCAGTATTTATGGAATAAAATTATTTAACTTTTCTAAGTTTTAGTTTCTTCAAAGTAAAACAGAGTAATACCCATGTTACAATTGCTTAAGATTAAATAAGGTAATACATGCACAAAGTAGGTGATAAAATGTTAGGTTAATCCTTTATTTCAGGAAATATAAATAACTGTGCTACTGCTTTAGTTCACAGCTAAAAACAAGACCAAATAATTCTCTTGAAGTTTATATGGGACTTACATTAGCAGAAAATTTTAGTATAAAAGAAAGGAAGCTTACCAACCAGTTATGAAGATTTACTATATATCTATATTGGTGAAAACTACAGTATTAGGTCAAAGAGGCCAATGTAACAGAACACAGAGACCAAATTCAAATCTGTGTATATATAGAAATCTGATACATAACAAATTTATGTTTTGTATAAACATCATATTTTATGTTTAAAATAAGTGAGAAAAATGATTATTTAATGAATGATTCAGGGACAATTAATCATACACTTAAAAAGTAAGGTAAAATTAACCTCGTTCAGATAAAACTTTCAAGGTGTTATGTTTTACCAATACATGAAAATCAAAACTAAAACTTTCAAAAGACAATATAGGATAACCTTACATTCAAAGTGAATCAACATTGTATCATCTTTATTAAGAAATCCAAGGAAGCAGGGCACCTGGATGGCTCAGTTGGTTGGGGGTTTGACTCTTGATTTTGGCTCAGGTCCTAAACTCAGTGCGGTGAGATCCCACCCAGCAAAGGGCTCCAACCTCAGGAGGGAGTGTGCTCGGGATTCTCTCCCACTCCCTCTGCTACTCCCCACACTTGTGCTCTCACACTCTCCCTCTCACTAACAAATCTTAAAAAGGAAAAAAAAGAACAGAAAGAAATCCAAGAAGCAAAGTGTAAACCAAGGATTTCATATCCAGTCAGGTGTCCTTTTTTATCAAGGCTATTAAAGAAACATATTTAAACATGCAAGAACTCAGGAATATTATGCAGAGCCCATTATAAGCAATCTAGAGAAGAATGAATTTCATCCCATCAAAAAAAGACAGAGGAAACTTAGGCAAAAACTTTACTAAACAATGGGGTAAATATTGAATACATTTAATTTTAGATGTATTATGATAAAAACAGAGAGGGAGGCAAACCATAAGAGACTCTTCACTACAGAGAACTAACTGAGGGTTGCTGAAGGGGCGGTGGGTAGGGGGATGGGCTAAATAAGTGATGGGTATTAAGGAGGGCACTTGTGATTAGCACTGGGCTCTACAGGTAAGATAAATCACTAAATTCTACTCCCAAAACCAATACTACACTATATATTAACTAACTAGAACTTAAATAAAAATTTGGAAGAAAAAAATTTAAATATATTACTAACACAAAGGCATGGACAAGGACAGAAGAATGATATTTAAATATTATACTCTCTCACTAAATTATAATGGAATATTTAAAATGTGAAATAAAGGGTGATTTAAAAAAAAAACAACAGAGAAGAATCACAGGTCTTAAACAGGTAATATGTGAATGTCCAAGGATATTCATTTAATACAGACAAACCAACTACCAGCAGTCTAAGTCCATTGCTTAAAGTTAGCCATTACAACAAAAATACCAATCTTACTTAATTAAGAAAATAATTATCAAAGAATAGAGAAACAGCCCAAGTGTGAGAGGAATAAAACAGCAGTAAATACAACACATCAATTAGAAAAACACACATTATATCAAGATAATGTAAGTTTAACTCTCTATTAAAAGGAAAAAACCCAAATTGCTTATTTAACTGAAAAGAAAACAGTATTTACAAAAGCAACAAAAAAGATAAAAATATTTAGGAACAAACTTAAATGTATAAAACCTCTATAAAGAAAACTTTAAAAACACTTCTGAACCATATAAAAGTAAACTTGAACAGACAGCTGCTATTCTCTTGCAAAGGTGACTTATTATCATAAAGATGTTGATTTCCCCAAGTTAATGAGTAATAACATTATTCAAATAAAAATACTAGCAAATGTTTTCCTAGAACTCCATAAGCTAATGCTCAAATTCATTCATAAAGAATAAGCACATACAATTTTATTTGTATAAAAAATGAATAATACATACAAACATAAACACATGCACACACAAAACAGATTTATTTTTATAAAAGGAAATACAACAAGGACAAACCAGAAACTAATGAAACTGATTTGCTACAAAATGTGCAAAAATGGAAACAAATGACTGAGAAGGAAGACCTCTGAGAATGCCTTTAAAATGTTTAAATAAAATCAACAATGGGGCTAAAACTGAATACAAACAAACCAAAAAAATGAACCAAGTGCTTACCAAGAGGACATGAAAAACATAATTAATTAGAATAAGCTATGAGCATAGCACTCTGACTATACCTTCACTGGAATATATTGTATGAACAAAAAACTGCATAGAAAACTTAAGCTTTACTTCCTGGGTTTATAGTTGGCAGCAGTATTGGCATGGCAATTTCAATATTATGTCGTGTATATATCATAGGACAGAACAAATGAATAAATGTACATTGATGTTATTGTTAGGGTCCTCACAGTGGGAGAAGAGATATCCAAATATGAAACAAGAGAAAAACCCTACGGTAGTAGATTGGAATTACAAATATTAGTGGTTTTTTAAACCTCACTGGCTCTGTCTAATGAAAAGAGACCCTAAAAACTATAATACACGGTAATACAGAACATACCCAGTGCCCACGATGTAGCCTGTAAATGGCCACTAAGCGGAAAAAGGGTCCAAGGAGAAATAGCCATTTCGAGGTTTATGGTAGAAAAAGCATAAAGGTAAGAATGGAACATTCTGTTGTTCCAGAAAGCAACTCAGTGCTCTAAAAATGATGGGACACATTTCAGAAACACAAAAACAAGCCGTTCCTACAGCTAAATTTTAACAATTTGAACCTTCAAAAGAAATATAACAAATAATGGATTTTAATTCACTGAATAAAAAGAAGAATCCATAAGCCCACAGTGATAATGTAAAAAGGAGAATAGAAACTTCCTTACAGAAGAACGCCAGTAATAAATGTGGGAAGAAAAGAGCTAAAAAATCATCATCTTGCAAGCATCAACGCAATCAATGATTCAAGCAAAAATCAACTATGAATGTTAAAATCATTGGGTGAAAGGTTGTTGAGAAGCAATGTTTATTCAGCCTCCAGGCAGGGATTAATTACCAAAAAGAAAAAGCTATCTTTACAAAGGAGAAATCTGGCAGCACTAGCTAAACCAAATAATCCAGTTTAACATCACAAATAATGGAACAAACTAGTAATACAGAAGTTAAAATAAACTTTAAATACATACATACATCAACATGGATAATTTTGATATGAACACAGTGAAAAAAGCAATGTGTTAAACAATATTTACACTTTAAAACTAAATCCATACTATTAATATTTTACACAAATGTGTGCATAAACAATGCATAACTTCAGAGTCGTAATTGCCTCTTATGAGAAAGACGAAAAGAGTAAGATTAATTTACTTCAACTATACTTTTATTTAAAAGTTCTGAAACAATTATAGCAAAATGTGAATATCTGTCAATTTTGGCAGTTTGAATACATGAGCATTTTAAATTCCTTCTTGTATTTTTTATATTTTTAAATATCTCATAATTTGGAAATTTAATATTGTAAATGAACTGCTGTTACACAAATCTCAGTTCTACACAGCTATATAATACTTAGCTCTGCAATTCCTGGTGTTTAAAACTATTGCTTTGAAGAACTTTGATTTAGAAGACCCCCCCCCTTTCTACTTTTAATCTCCGATGTAAATTAATAGAAGGAAATCAGCACTCTCAAATGATCTTAATAAGCAAAATGTATTTCATTTACTTAAATAAAAGATAACTTGGAAGGTATGCCATCCATGTGGTATTATACCTTCTATAAAATTTAATACCATCTGTATCTCAGATGGCACTTAATATGTATCATCATTTGGAGAACTGAAAAGTTTATCCATTCTAATAATTCATAGTTTTTTCAATCATTTGACCTACCTCTAAAAAAAAATCCCATTAAAGTTATTATTTTAAATACCAATCAATTAAGTCTATTTTCAAAAATCTACTGTTGTAAAATTGGTGCAGAAAAAAAATTTTACTCAAAATTTTTAAGTGACTTTTTCTAAGTTAGTTCTTCATCACATTCCTTATAATGCTCTAATCTATTTGTAAAAACTTTCTATTTTCTGCTTAAGAGAAGGTCAGTGGCTTTCACTTCACTACTCTAACATAATCATGAATTGAAATAAGATCTCTTAGCTCTTTGGACCGACAAAGCTACCAGTATGCCTATGCCAATAAAGCGATTCG
The DNA here is from genome assembly GCF_002288905.1 of Enhydra lutris kenyoni. Lineage (NCBI taxonomy): Eukaryota > Metazoa > Chordata > Mammalia > Carnivora > Mustelidae > Enhydra > Enhydra lutris. The sequence goes on along the minus strand of NW_019154087.1, from coordinate 62,045,307 downwards.
TTCATTAATGCTGCTAATAAAGCAACCTTTTGTTAGTCTATGAAACATCAGAAACCTCAGAGACTCTTAACTTTGCAATTTTTCCCCTTTTTTGCCATATTAACTTAAAAGTTCTCTTATATGCCATTTACTTTAACAACTAAAACGTAATCATCTAGAAATCTGACTTTCCACTCAAGGTAACTTAATGACTTAACATACGAGTTCCAGCTTCAGAAAACTATTCCTAAAGGAAACTACTTATATTTTATTATTCTCTTCCATTTTCCTACAGAGCCAATCTTATAGAAATCTGTGCCATCCCCTAATACTAACACCTTAAGGAACAACCCCTGTAATATTCTCAAAATGAAAAATAAAATGTTCATTTACCCAATAGGCATTAATTGATCAACTACATTAAACAACACATGAAAGATACCCAAAGATTAATATACGATCTATGTCCTTAAGCAACTGAATTTAAGGATTAAACAAGCATCTAGAAAAATTACTGTAGGCAGCTTACAATAATATTAACTTAAATGTAACAGCATGAATTGAGCTTAGACAAAAAAATCTTAAATAAGGAGACTTTTGAGGCAAAATAAAGGAAAGTATATTTAGGCTTAAGTGAACAACTTATATACAAAAACAGGTACATAAAACACACAGTAATGTGGAAATTTTTAATTAACTTAGTAAGGCTAGAATGATGATGCATCTAAGGAATAAGCAGGAAATATTCTTTTTTTATTGACATATAATGTATTATTGGTTTCAGGGTACACGTCTGTGATTCATCAGTGTTATATAATACCCAGTGCTGATTACATCACATACCTTCCTTAATGTCCTCACCCAGTAACCCCCATCCCTCCACTCCCACCCCTCCAGCAATACTGTTTGTTTCCTATGATTAAGAGCCTCTTACAGTTAATCTTCCTCTCCGGTTCCATCTTGTTTTATTTTTTCCTCTCTTCCCCTATGATCCTCTGTTTTGTTTCTTAAATTCCACATATCACTGAGATGTGATAATTGTCTTTCTCTGATTGACTTATTTCACTTATTTCACTTAGCATTAATACCCTCTAGTTCCAAGTAGGAAATGTTCTTGAAGGACTTTTGGATTTGGACTTTTTTCCATGCAATGGACAGACCTTAAAGGGTTATAAGAGAAGGCAGATGGTATTCAGATCTTTTTTTTTTAAAAATAGGTCACTGCTGAGGTATCCTGAATGCCCAAAAGCTTTATGTATTATGAAGTTCCTGAAAATACAAGCTTTTGGGCATTAGGTGCCTCAGGAGTACATGAATACTAGATTTTCAAATGTGATTCATGGTTGGTACAATTATATATCTATTATGAAACTCCTAATTAACTTTTAGCATTGTCTAAGTAATTGCTAATCAAAGAGAAATATCAATTAATTAAGTAAAATATTGATTCCAGTAATAGGCATTTTAAACCACTTCTAAATATTAGAAAAACATCAGTTTTCATGAATCGTAAAGTCATACAGATGATCAACTTTAAGAGTTTCGGATAAAATCAAGAGACTACAAATAGCATTTGGAGAATAAATTATAAAACTTATCTCACTATAATCCTTACATCCATGGTACTCTCTGCCTTACATCCTTGCTTTCTCCCAAGCACTATCTCTTATCCCTGCTACCCTCCTCTCAGGAGCTACCTTGGGAACTCAATGTCCTTAAGTGAGCCTGGGCTACAGTGAATCAATCCAACTGGATTCAGCCACACTAAGAGAGTCTTATTAATTTTTTAACTTAGGACTCAAAAATGAACCAGAACCTCTCCAAGGCTGATGTTCTAGGCTAAGAAATTCCAGGGTGCTGGGCTAGCTCAGCAGCAGAGCACGCAACTCTTGATATCAGATCGTGAGTTAAGCCCTACACTGGGCAGAGAGATTATGCTAATTAATAAATAAATAAATAAAATCTAATTTTAAAAAATTCAGACTGGCTCTTTACACAAGTTTCACGCCATCTGAAAAGAGCCAGTCTGCACTGAAAAACATGAAAGGAAATAAAAATTTATTATACGATTCTGTTTATTTTGTGTATGTTTAAAATTTTTGATACAAAAAGGTTTTTTTTAATCAGAAAGTTATGAAAACACATAAACAGCATCAACGTTCTCAACAGTGGCTTAATAAATTAAACTGTACCAATATAGTTCTTTTCTCTTGTGACCCATACCCTAATTCCACACACTCTTCCCCCACCAAACACTATTCTGAATCCCTCTTCACTTTAAAACATTCTCCAAATATCAATCTAAAGGTCACTTTCTTGGGGGAAAAGTCTTTCTGTCTCAAAACACTACTGGGCTAAGTGCCCCTGCTATATGCTTTCATGGCTTTTATCATAATTGTGATTTATCTGTTTGATTATTTCTTATCAATCTCTCCAGCAGACTTACAGCTTCCATAAATTCAAGAAAATCCCTGTTCAATCATCAGCTGACAACTAAGCTGAGTGGAGAATTTAGTAGTCTCACATGACGAAGAATTCAGATTTGATAAAATTAGTTGAGAACAATCACTTAAAAAACAATAACAATAAAAACAAATCTTGGAAGGGGAAAGAATCTGTATCATGAAATTTAAATTGTCCATATTATGTAATTTAAAAGGTCCGGTTTCCAGCAAAAAATTACAAGACTTGAAAGAAACTGACTTGAAATTTCAAGTCTTAAGAAAGACTTGAAAGTATAGTTCATACACAGGGGGGAAACACAATCAATAAAAACCATCTTTGAAGAAGCCCAGACAATGGACTTAACCAGACTTTAAATCAGCTATTTTTACTATGTTCAAAAAAACAAAAAGAAACGACGACAAAGAACTAAAGGTATGATAATGGTATCTCACCAAAAAGAGATTAATAGAGAGAAAGAAATTAAAAAAAAAAAAATACAGAAATTCTAAAATTGAAAAACACAGTAGCTGAAATGAAAAACTCACTAGAGGGGTTCCATAGCAGAACTGAGAAGGTAAAGAAATAATCAGCAAGTTTGAAGACAGCTCATCTAAGATTAACCAGTATGATGAACAGAAAGGAGAAAAGGAAAATGAAAGGTCTCAGAGAACCTCTAGGATACCCATGTCTCTTCTCATCAACCTGAAGTGATGTAATAGTTATAAAATACTCCACCCAAAAGCAACAGAATACACATCCTCCTCAAGTGCTGCTAAAACATTCTCCCGGAAGAACCAGATGTTTGGCCACAAAACAACTCTCAAAAAATTCAAAGAGACTGGTATCATATGAAGTATATTCTCCAATCACAAGAGAATAAAGATAAAAATTGCAGGGGCAATTTTTATTGCTGTACAATGCATGCTACAATACAAATGAACCTTGAAACCATTATGCCATCTGAAATAAGCCAGTCATAAGAGGACAGATACTATATGATTCCTCTTATACGTGGTACCCTGAATGTCACATTCATAGAAACAGAGAGGTTACCAGGGACCATGGGGAGAGGGCGATGAAGAGGTATTGTTTAATGGGCAGTTTGTTAGGGATGATGAAAGAGTTCCAGAAATGGATAGTGGTAACAGCTGCACAATACTATGAATGTTCTTAATTCCACTGAATTGTACCACTTTAAAATGGTGAAAATGGTAAATTTCAGAATATGTGCATTTTATGACAATTTTTAAAAAAGCCTTAGAGAAAAAAGCATTATTTATTGGGCTCCAGAGAACCCAAATAGTAATAAATATCTAATATTTACTATGTATCACACACTGTACACACTACTCATACAATCTCCACAACACTGTCAAATACTATTATTATCTCTGTTTTAACGATGAGGAAACTGAGGCACAAATAGTTAAGTCACTTGGTCAAAGTCACGCAGCAAGGAAATAGTGAAACTAGGCCTCACACCCTGGTAATCTGACTCTTCAGAGTTCACACTCAAACCATACAATATGCTGCCTCCCAAGAAGCCGCAAGAGTTAAAAAAAAAAAAAAATCAGAGCAGAAATTTAGCTGTTTTGTTAAACTACTGAAGTACTTCATGGAAATACAGAATAGCAAAAAGCAAAACACAATCCCTCCCCTTTAATACTTTAAACGTACATTTGCATTAAAGATAACACTTTTTTAAAAAGATAATGTGTTTAATTGCATAGCTATTCCCAAAACATTTTTATCAAACTTTATTATTCATTATTTCATACCAGTGAAGCATATCAAAGTCTAAAATATACACTACAATATAAAAAATTTAAAAAAAACAAGCCCTAAAAGATCATCATCCCTGATAAACACCAAAGTAATAGGCAAAGGAGAAAGCACATTAGAGGAAAGAGGTATTTAGAATAATCTTTGTAAATAGGAAAGAAGTCTTACTTACTGACATGCTTCCAAGTCAGAAAATACAACATAATAAAGCTCAAGAGTATTTGGGGAACAAAGTGGCAGGCCTTTTGGACATGGTTCCAAATCTAAGTACACAGTATTATTGCTCCTTTTATTTAATCAGTGCCAATAAAATGAGAAAGAATTACCACCTATCAAGCATTTGCTCACATTCCTAACTTTTTTTAACATACTAATCCAACAATCAAGGTAAGGAATAATAGAATAGCTCTTCAATTTTCATGTTCTCTTTAATTTAAAAAAGAAAAAACTATACCAACACAATCATTCAGAAAAGTTATTATGCTAGGCACTAAGACAACAAGAATAGAAATACTCTGCCCTCTGAAAACTTAGTATACTAGAGAGATTGATATGAAGTAATCAAGCAAATAAGTCACAATTATGATAAAAGCCATGAAAGCATATAGCAGGGGCACTTAACTTGGTGAGTGTTTTGAATCAGGAAAGACTCCTCCCCTCCACTCCTCCACCCTGCCCGAAAGGAAGTGACCTTTAGATTGGTATTTGGAGAATGTTTTAAAGTGAAGAGGGATTTGGGACAGTGGTCCATGAGGGGAAGGGGACATGTAATCAGGGCATGGTTCACAAGAGAAAAGAATTATACTGGTACAGTTTTATTTATTAAGCCAGTGGTAAGAATATAGGTACTTGCATGTCTTCATAACTTTTGGATTTCCAAAACAAAACAAAAAATTCTTTTCCTGTGGAAAATTTTAAACATACACAAAATAAACAGAATAGTATAATAAACTCCTATGTATCCATAACCCAACTTCAGCAACCATCAACATCATGCTATTCTTGTTTCATCTATACCCTCCACTCTCTGGCACCCAACTTAATTGTTACTTTTATATTTTATATTTTATATTTATATAGAAATATAACATATATTTCTATATAAATATATTATATTTACTTTTATATTTTATATTTTTAGGTAAAATTTATATAGAAATTTATCTATATAAATATATATACATATATTTATTTATCTATATAAATATATATATTTATTTATCTATATAAATATATAAATATATAGAAATCTATCTATATATATAGAGATATTTATCTATTTATCTAAATAGATATTTATCTATACAACTCCGACAAATAAACTTGTGTAACCCACACCTCTATTAGATACTGAACATTTGCATCACTTCAGGAAACAAATACTCCCCACAACCAAAACAACGCAACCGTTGTTCAATATTTTAAATTTTTTCACCATAGATTAGCTTTGCTTGCTCTAGAACTTAATGTAAATGGAATCACACTGTAGTGTATCCAGCATCTTTCTTTGTTTTTGTGAGATTCCTCCATGTTATTTTGCATATATTCTTTCCATCTTATTACTGAGTAGTACTCTACTGTATGAATACACCAAAACTGTTCAATCCATTATCCATCCTAGTGACTGACATTTGCATTGTTCTCGGCTGTTATAAATAAATTATAAATTATTATAATTATTACAAGTAAATCTACTATAAATATTCTTGAAAAAGGCTTTTTATAGACATATGTTTTCATTTATCTTGGGAAAATACCCAGAAGAACTGTTGGATCCAAAAGGTAGATGTATGCTTAAACTTATATAAAAATGCCAAATGGTTTTCCAAGTGGTTCTACCAGTATATACACACACCAGCAATTTATGGGAGTTCGAGAGTCTTAGTGGAAAATTTGCTATTGCAGTCTTTTTAATTTTAGCCCTTATAGTTGGTTTTAATAGTTATGTCATGGTTCAATTTGCATTTTCCTAATAACTAATATTCACAGCTTTGATACACATTAAAAATTGGTGGTTTTTAAAGGTGAGGAGCATACTGACACAAAAAATAACAAGAGCAAAGGTTCTGAAGGAAATGATATAGCATATTTGGACCAAGAGGCCCGTGTGGCTATACAGCAAGGAGTAAAAAAGAATGTGCATGAGATAAGGCTAAATAAGTAGACTAGGGTCAAATCACACGGAGGGAGATTATCCTAAATTCAGATGTAGACTCATTAGACTCCTATGGGACAGCTAAGTAGAGTTATGAAATAGGACTGGAACTTAGGTAAGTAAGGGCTAGAGTAACAGATAAGAAATTCTCCCCATAAGTGGAAATCAAAGTGGTGAGACTGCCTGGTGAGAAAAAAACAAAGAGGCAAGAGAAAGCACCCTAGGACCAAGACTCAAGAACTTAGAGTTTAAATAACCAAAAAGAAGAGAAGCCTATAAAAGAGGCTGAAGAATAATATACCAAAGGGTTTGAAGGAGTTTTCAACAATGCTAAAAGCTGCTAAGAGATTGTTCAAAGTTGAACTGTGTTCCCCTAAAGTTCCAGTGTTGAAGCTCTAACCTCTAGCATACCTCAGAACATGACTGCAGTTGAGAACAGGGCCTACTGTAGGGGTGATTATGTTATTATCTAAGTCCTAACGCAATCTGACTGGTGTCCTTACAAGAGGAAATGTGAATACAGATACCAAGGATGTACATCCACAGAGCAAAGGTGGTAGACACAGCAAGAAGATAGTTATCTGCAAGCCAAGGAGAGATGCCTCAGAAGAAACCAAACCTGCGGACACCATGACTTCTAGCCTGTAGAACTGTGAGAAAATACACTGTTGTTGCTTAAGCCACCCAGTCTGTGGTACTTCATTATGACAGCCTCAGGAAACTAATACAGAGGTCAAATAAAAAGCAAGTCTAAAAATACCCACATAATTTATTGAAACAGAGGTCACTGGTATCATTAGCAAATACTGTTTGGTGGAGTGAATAAATTGAGATGAGACAAAGGTGAGAAATGGAAACAAACATAAATAATGATTTCAAGCATTTGGCTAGGAAAGAGAACAAAAGATCAGTAATCTAGTGCTCATAAAGCCGTATTGTTTCATTTTGGTTTTTTAGTGACAAATGGTATGTTTAAATACTGATGATAAGAACCTAGTGTAAAGAAAGAAACTGAATATACAAAAGAAGAGATAGTCAAGAGTGTAGGATACCCCAGAGAAAGAGAAGGCAAGAGAGATAGCCTTAGTTTATCTGCTTTTTATAAGCAGTATTGCCCCTACTTTAATATTAAGGAGGAAGAAAAAAGTGGTATAGGTAATGGGCAACTAAGGGTTATCATGTAGTAACTTGTATTTCATTGGAAAGTAATAGAAAAAGCTTTCTCTACAAAGAGAAGGGTCATGTTGGAGGTCTGAGAAGAGTGATTAACTCAAACAGTTAAGGTGGAGATGAAGAAGCCAGCTGCCAAGAGGAAGACAATAGATTTCCAAATAGTAGCAGGGTCCACTAGATGATCATGAATTTATAATGTAAAAAGAGTATGTTCCTTAAGGTGATTTTCTACTGCAGCATTCATGTGGTACAGAAATGGAGGAAGCAGGTCACTGGATTAAATTAGCACTGGGATTTTGTCAGACAGCTGGGACAAATATATATAAGGAAGAGGAATCTAGGATATGGACAAGAAGTAGACAACAAACCCTCAGTTAACAAGAAATGTGAAAAATGGGGCACCTGGGTGGCTCAATTGGTTGAGCAACTGCCTTTGGCTCAGGTCATGATCCTGCAATCCGAGGATCGAGTCCCACATCATGCTCCCTGCTTAGCAGGGAGTCTGCTTCTCCCTCTGACCTCTCTCTCTCTCTCCCAAATAAATAAATAAAATCTTTAAAAAAAAAAAAAAAAAAAAGAAATGTGAAAAATGGAGAAGGCTGATAACTGGAAGAATGAGAAGCCAAAAGACTGGAAGTATAAATGAGTTGGCAGTATAGTTAAAATGGCTAATCAACAATTATATGATTAATCAAACAACTCTCAAGGACACAAGGTACTTATTAATAATTTGTTAGGTGGAACAATTAAACTAATAATTCCCATGGGAGTGAGTAACAGGATAGAATGGAGGACAAAGTCACTGGATTTGGAAAGGTCAGGGAAATGAGACTCAGTATGTTGATGACTCATCCATGTGGATGCTGAAATCATCCAAGATCATTGTAGGACCTAAAACATACAAGATTATGAGCAATGTGTCATTATCTTATAAGAATCTACTAAGAAGGCAGTAGATAGCAGCTAAAAGGAAACTGACACTATTGTAAATACTTCCTATGTATGAATTTGTATGTATGAATTTAATGTAAATACTGATACTGTTGTAAATACTTTGTATGTATGAATTTAATGCTCACAAATAATCTGAGGTAAGAAATGATACTATTACTACTACTACTAATGTAGAAACAAACGCAGACAAATTTTAAGAGACTTAACCAAGTTTACTCTTTTAAACCATTATGCTACAGAATGCTAAAAGATATCAAAAACCAGGATGAGTGGGGTACTCCAAATGGAGTGAAATTTCAATTAAGGAAATTTATACAGTACAGGCTATACTTCTAGTTCCAACAACATATCAGATCAGATAACCTGAAAAGCCTTCTCACAGAAAGTTCACAGAGGGATAAATCAAAATCATGCTTTAAGTGAACTTTTTAGCTACCATGAAAGAAAAATCTTTAAATTCCAGTAACACAGAAAAAAACTAATTAAGATTAAAAGTTCACACTGCTTCTACCCTAGGATGGATTACTAGTCCTATACCTATACCTTTGCATTTAACGCATATAAGCCTTTTGGACCTTGGTGAGAGACTTTAGAACTAAGATCCCTCTTCCTTCTCCACATAGTAATACGCATATAAAGCCAAAACCCAGGAAGCACTATATTTTAGTAAAGGAGCCAGAGATAGCTCAGTAATACAAGAACAGTAAAGAGGCTTAGGCTGGGAAGGTAACAAAAACAATCATTACTCCCTTATTATATGATGAACTACACAGGGTATCCAAGACAATCCACTGTTAGACAATCCAACTTTACTAGAACTATTAGAATGAGAGTTCAGCAAGGTTGCTGAACAATATACAAATACAATATACAAACAGCAATCTATTTCCCATACTAATTGGTTACTGATGGTGAAAGAATGTATAAAAATTTATCATTCACAATAACAAAAACCATAAAGAATCTAAGAAAAAATAAAAGACCTATGAAAATAATAAAACTGTATTGAAAAACATTAAAGAATATTTAAATATATACCATAGTCATCCAATAAGACAATTATCCCCACTATACTTGCAAATTCAATGAAATTCCAAACACAATCCCAACATGGTTTAGCATTTGTTTTTGTTGGATTTTCCTTGAGATGGGGAAGAAATCTGACAAGCTGACCTAAAATTCAGTAAGAGAAGATTTAACCTTATCAGACTTCAAGACATATCAAAACTATTATAATTAACACAGTATGATAATGACATGAAAGCAAGCAAATCATGTAAGACTATGGTACAGAACGGACTAGAAATAAACCCATTTAATAAATTTAAAATTTTAAAACAAAATCAAAAACAACCCACAGATAGAACAAGTGTTGATGGGCTTGTAGAGAAAAAGGAACCTTCGTGCATTACTAGTGTGGCCACTATGGAAAACAGTATGGAGTTTCAAAAAGTTAAAAATAGAACTGCCCTACGACCCAGTAATCATGCTATTGGGTATTTACCCAAAAAATTCAAAAACACTAATTTAAAAGGATACATACACCCCTATGTTTATATAGCAGCATTATTTACAACCACCAAATTTTGGAAGCCGTCCCAGGGTCAATAAAAAAGAATAAAATCTTGCCATTTACAATGGCATGGATGGAGCTAGAGTATAATGCTAAGTGAAATAAAGGAAGAAAAATATCCTATGATTTCACTCGTAAGTGAAATTTAAGAAAGAAAACAAATAAGCAAAGTGGGGGGGAGGACATGTCAGGAAAAGGCTCTTAACTACTGAGCACAAACCAATGGTTATCAGAGGAGAGATGTGTGGGGGGACGGGTGAAACAGGAGATGAAAATTAAAAGAGTGAACTTGTCATGACAGGCACTGGGTGATGTATAGAATTGCTGAACTGCTATATTGTATACCTGAAACTAATATAACTCTGTATGTTAACTATACTGGAATTGAAATTTTAAAAATAAATGTAAATTTAAAAACCCTACAGAAAAGATATTTGCAATGCTAATACCAAAACATTAATATACTGATTATAAAAAGAATTGCCATAAATCAATATAAAAGTCAATACCTGACAGGGAAAAAAAAAAAATTAGCAAAGGACACAGAGAAAAGACTCATATAATAGGAGACCAGAATGAACAAGACCCATGCAAATATGTTCAACTTTACTAGAAATCAAAGTAATGAAAAGAGTTTATCTTTCAGAGAGGCAAGAATCAGCGGCTAGATTAAACAAAATCTTCATTTAAAAAAATGGGGAAGCATGCTGATGGGCACAAAATAGTACCTCTTCTTTGGACTTGACTCGACATACTTCATAAAATGTAGTAGCACCTACACCTTGTGATCTCGCAATTCTACTCTTGTGTGTCTGTACTAGATAAAGTTACACACTAGGCACTTATTTACAAAGCTAATCATTTGCCAAAGGCAGGACCTCATCATCTCTTAATATAAAACTGAGTTTTATTAAACATAGAATACCAAACAGCAGTTAGAAAGAATGAACTAAACCTACACATGTCAGTAAGAATACATCTAGAAAACAATGTTGTATGAAAATTTTTCAAGTCATCTTTTATGTAAATATTTTATATGTACCAAAGAACAGAGGCATGATACACAAGAACTTCAGGATGAGTACCTCTGAAGGAGGGAGGAAAGGCTGGGGGGGCATAGAATTTTAAAAGAAGAGAAACGGCAAAGAAGCAAAATGTTATTTGACCTTCAGGCTGCGTGCATAGGGTTTACTGCATTACTTTCTGTAAGTTTTTTCTTGTTATTCAAAATATTTCATAATTTACACAAATTTTTAAAAGAAATTGAAAAAGTAAGGTTGCTGATTATGAACAGCAATTCTAGAGGGTACAATAAAAGTAACTAGAAAGTAAGGGTGAAATAGAAGGCTTTCATCAAGGTAAAAAATTATTAAACATTATGAAGATAGTAATTCAGAAGATGGTGCACCTGCTGATTAAAAGAGGGATGAGAAGCAAGTCTCAGACTTCTTGAGAAAAAGAAAAATTGGGCCTCCTGGCCGACTATTTTTGTCTCAGTAGGACCAAGATCAAGTAAATCCAATTAGTTTGTTAGCTCACTTGGCTTGGTATCATTATGATCCTCATCCCCTCTGATAACTATACATTATGAAAGTGACTATACTGAACTTCGAATCTAATAATTTCAAGGCATTCTGCTACATAATGCAAGGAACTGAAACAGCTAGATTACCAGTTTTCAGGATGCATACTATTTAGTGTGAGAACTAAGATGTGTACAGAAAGAAACATTTCTAAAAACCTAGCACTTAACACCTAAACAAATGCTACTAGAACTCAGAGGAAGAAAAGAATCCATCAGGATGCTGGGATGTACAAGAAAGGCTTCATCACAGCAATGGAACTAAAGCTCAGTACTGAAGGACAGGAAGCAATTCAAATAGTATAAAAATTAGCATTCTAGGTAGAAAAAAAAAAGTGGCAGAGAAATGTAGACCCCTGAGGACACAAAAATAAAGTATAAATGCCTGGCAACTTTTGGATTTTGATTAGAAAAATAAAAGACTCTGGAGCACCTAGATGGCTCAGTTGGTTGAACATCTGAATCATGATTTCAGCTTAGGTCATGATCTCGGGGTCCATCTCCATGGGCTGGAGCCCTGTGGCAGGCTCCACACTCAGTGGGGAGGGAGTCTGCTTCTCTTCCTCTCCTTCTGTCCCTCTCCAACTTTTGCACACACACACTCTCTATATATATATCCTCTCTCAAATAAATAAATACATCTTTTAAAAAAAGGAAAGAAAACGAAAATATTCTGACAATAAACAATCTTTAAATTAGATCAATCGGGGTTCTTAGTTGCAAACAACAGAACCTATTTCAGGAACAGTCAACAGAAAAATAATTAATTAAAATATATTACATAACTCAAAGAATTCCCCCTAAAAAGCCCCAGAACCAGCTGGGTGGTATGCAGCCAGGAAAAATACCTAAGTCTCCCCACCAAACTGTTCCCACCCTTTGAGACGTGGTACCATGAAAGCAGAATCTCAGACAGTAAGGCTCACCAGGATGTCCACCACTGATACCTATAAAAGTTTAATGTCTCAGCACCTAACATCCATATTAGGAAGCAATTCCAAGCAAGAGCTATTACCTTGCAATTCTCTCTTATGAATCCATGTCTTCCACAGTTGCTTCTGATCAATAGAAGCTAGGTCACATGCCTGTTCCTAGCTGCAAGGGATGCTAGAAAATTGAGTTCTGCCTTCTATTGGGCTCCTAATATAAAAAATTCTCTAACATTAAGAAGTTATTTGAAATGAGACCAAATACAGACCAATACAGAATAAAACTCTTTCTGTTCCTTGGGCGCCAGGGTGGCTCAGTTGGTTAAGCATCTGTCTTTGGCTCAAGTCACAATCCCAGGGTCCTGGGATGGAGTCCCACATCGGCCTCCCTACTCAGTGGGGAGTCTGCTTCTCCCTCTGCCCTGCCCCACCCCATTCATGCCCTTGCTCTTTTTCACAAAAAAATAAAATAAAATCTTAAAAAAGAAAAAAAAAAACAAAACACTATTTCTGTTCCTCCACAGGAGATAAAAACCAGTGTCTTATCAGTTGTTGCACACTGCTCCAATATCAAAATCTCTAGGTGATGTCTCCTTCCCTTCTGGTTTCTTCTATAACCTATGGACTAAACTGCAAAGGGGAGTAAGAATGAAAAAACAAGTGAAAATATTTTTTTAAATGCATAAAGAAAGAAGGAAAACTTACCTGGTTCTATAGACCTAATAAAAGTCTAGGAACTGTGTGAAGAATTACAACTTACTCTTACGATAGTTCAAGTCAAACCTTCACTTGTAAATCCTAAAATTTTTGGTTATATACATCAAGTAAGACCTTAATGGGCCACCCATCTATTTTAGACCTAGGGACCCCATCATCCTTTAGCTACAGACAAAAAGAAGCAATCAAGTCAGTGCATCTCTGATCATCATGCCTGTCATGCAAACTAATGGAATGGTGTGGGTCTATGAAAGTTAGAGCCAGACAAGAATCCCACCACTTGAAATTAGAAAGACATTTCAATGGCACTAGGTACACCTACCTACAGACAACAACAATTATACTGTTCTTCATAGATGCTGGCATGTCCTCAGAGTACTTCTCATTACCCCAGGGAATAAAGTATTTTCTGGACCTCTTAGTGGATAATGGTGAAGAAGAAATAAGGGAGATGGGTGAATGGTCACAATGAAAAATCCACTCTATCAATCCTATTAAAATTAAGTCCTTTAATCTTCTGACTTCTTACTCTATATTACACCATAAATTTGTAGGCATTCAACTTCATTTAGTATAGGCCAATGCTGAGACCAATGAAAGGATTACAACCAATTACAATATCTTCTAGTTGCTTGAGCTAGAATCCTAAATACAGAATCTCCGGTAGTTGCAGCACCATGCTAATAAACTGAGCCAAATGCATAAGCTAATATAATGAGCCAAAAGCAAATGTTTCCCTCTCACCATCAGAACCCATTTCTACACACAGTACTGAAGTTCTTGTTGATGTTAGCAAAAATCTTTTCTTATAATGTTAACAAATAATTTTTTTCTTCCCATTTTGACTATGCAAAGGTACAACATGCTACAATCTGACTCCAGTTACAGATCTGAAAACAATGAAACTTGTAGGAGTATAAGGAAACGGGACTTCCCCTTAAATGATAACCAACATAAGTTAGATTCTTTGAGGTCCTCAATGAAGACAAGGAAAGATGGCTTCTGCCAGCAAGACAGACTTCATGAAAATTGGAGACTTAAAGTACTATGTGTTCATAATCCCCCATATAAAGAAAATTTATTTAAAAGATTATTAGCAGCCATAAATTTGTCCTATGTCCAATTAAGGGGGGAGAGGGTATTTGCTACTGCTAATCCACCTCAGAAATGTTCCTTAAATTAACAATATAAGATTTTTCTAACTGGCTGTTCTGTTACGCATTTAGTATTAATTGTTACAACTTCTACACACTAAGATAAGGCAGCATTATGGTACTCGAATTCAAGAGCAATTGAATTTACGCCTCTAGAGGGCAGCATTTCTCATAGGATAGCGGTTTGACTTTAAGTAAAAAGTAATTTCATTGTCCAAAAAGTTTCTAAAAAATGCAGGATAAACAAGATTTAGCAAGTTTCTTTCTTGTAAGATATCTGAAAGTCTCCATTATATTGCTGTGTACTATAAATTTTCAATAGGTCAGCATTATGGTATATGGTGTTTCTCTGAACTTATTAATTACAGAACCCTTTATTCAAGGGCCATCTCTAGTGACTACTACAGAAAGCACTTTGGAAACAATCTTGTAGACAAATTCTCTCAAGACAAGTTTCACTTCCTTCTTTATTCATAAACTAACTCTTTTGATTTTTAAAATGGGTCTCTAAATGTCTCCCTATTTTCACAGATCATGACTGAGAATGGAATAAAGACTGGCAACAGCATTTTTATGAAAATCAAAATCATTAGCTTACTTCTTGGCTTGCTCAAAGAACAACAGAAAAAAAATTATGGTACTATTATGAGTTGAGCTACGGCCCCTTCTAGTTTTAAAAACCACAAAGGAGGGGCGCCTGGGTGGCTCAGTTGGTTAAACGGCTGTGTTCTGTTCAGATCCTGACTTCAGGGTCCTGGGATCAAGCCCCCTAAGGGGTTCCCTCCCCAGCAGGGAGTGCACTTCTCCCTCTCCCTCTGCTGCTCCCCCCTCATTGTGCTCTCTTACCTTCTCTCACACTTTCTCTCAAATAAATGAATAAATACTTAAAAAAAAACACACACACACAAAGGAGTTGAAATACACTTAAAAAAACTTTATTTGAACTTTATTAATAATCTTCCCACAATCCATGTCAACTGAAATTGGGTTTCCTAACTAAAGATCTGTTGTAAACCTGCTGAGTCCTCTATAAATCTCTATAGTTGAAATATTTTTATCCTTTTGTGAGAGAACATTCAAACAAAACTACTTTTTTTAATTTTGGTATTTCACCAAAATGATGAAATTGTTTTCAGGATACAGATAGTTTTCCACTCTTCAAGTATTCTATCAAAAGGGGAGTGCGTGAGCCATAGTTTCGAAGAAAGTATGTGTATCCAAATACTTTATTTTAAACTTTAAGTCCAGTAGAGTTAACACAGTATTCTATTTAGTCTCAGCTGTACAATATAATGATTCAACAATTCTATATACCACTCAGTGAGGGCTCATCAAGGTAAATACACTCTGGAATCCCCTTCACTTATTTCACCCACCTTCCAAATACTCTTTTGAATACTAAATATACTTTTATCCATAAACAATGTTTGAAATGTTTTCTTTTTAATCTATCTTCAACTATGAGGCATGCCACAAGGAAACTGCAAGTCCTTCAAAAAACTTTAACCCCAGTCTCAAACCACCAAAATACTTCAAGCAAGTATATGACCAACTCTCAAAGTTTTCATTTCCAGACCTGAAACTAAAATATAAAACCAAAGGTTTAATTTCCAATATATTGGCCATTAGTTGCATGTAACGAACACAAGAAATGTGACTAGTGTTACCGGGGGATTAAGTTTTTATTAATTATAATTAATTTTATCTAAATTTAAAAGCTAAAGCAGTATAAAATGTCCTTCTACTAAAGTAAATGTTATTGTTTTGATAGTACAACATTTCACTGTAACCACTGCACCGTGTATTATACTGAGCACTATAATCAGTCAGATCTAGTATCACATATAAAAATAAAATTGATCTAGACAGTATCAATTAACTATTAAACTACTATGATTTAAAAAAGCTCAAAGGTTTTTTCCTACACATATTATATAATAATATTGTAATGCATTTATATGAATTTTTTTTTGCAAATAACACAAGTTGCAGTGATCCCCTATGTAAATCATAATTGGTAACTAAATGGAGATACGTTTTCATTTTTACCTTAATTTTTTAATTTTAATGTATTTTGAATATAGTTATTTTAACTTTAAAAGCAAATGGATAAAAGAAAGAACAGGGTATGGCTAAAATTTTTAAGTTAAAACTAAGGCACACAGAATTAAGTAAAGATATAGAAGTCAGTACTACCACCGTAACAGTAAAGTGAGACTGGAAGAAGGTTCTCCACAAAGTTTACTATGAATAACAATTACAATCAGCTATGGCAGGGCAAAATAAAAAAGCTGTTTCTGATGGAAAAAAAACTTTTTTTTTTTTTCAAATAAAAAAGTGGACAATATTAGGATTGTGAATTTTATAAAAAGTTCCCTCTCTACAGAAGAGAAGCAACAAAATTCGTCACCTGATGCCAGAATTAAATGTCCAACAAAGGTTTTTAAATGATTTTTTTTAAGATTTTATTTATTCATTTGACAGAGAGATCACAAATAGGCAGAGAGAGAAAGGGAGGGAAGCAGGTTCCCTGCTGAGCAGAGAGCCCAATGCAGGGCTCCATCCCAGAATCCTGAGATCATGACCTGAGCTGAAGGCAGAGGCTTTAACCCACTGAGCCACCCAGGCGCCTCTTAAATGATTTTTTAATAGATGATTCTGGCCAGATAGAAAATGGTCCATTACTCTGCCCACCCACAAAAAGGCTTGAATTCTTGCACCAAAAAAAGGAAACCATATTTAGATGGAGAGATGGTAAAGAAATTATTTTAATTATAGAAATTCTGTTCAAAAATTATGAGGAATACTAAGGAGGAGGATATTTTGCAAAGAATGGAAGTTTTTTTTTTTTTTTTAAGGTTTTATTTATTTATTTGTCAGAGATAGAAAAAGCACAAGCAGAGGGAGCAGCAGGTAGGAGAAGCAGGCTTCCCAATGAGCAGAGAGCCCTCTGCAGGACTCGATCACAGGAAACTGGGATCATGACCTGAGTGGAACGCAGTCACTTCACCAACTTAGCCACCCACGCATCCCCCAAAGAGTGAAAGTTCTTAAAGAGAGCCACTAAACAACTGCCCATCATGTGGAAGTCTTTTCTAACAGTATCAAAATCAATAGATTCAAAATTTGAGAAATTACTATTTTAGCTTTAGATGACCCAAGTAATACAAAACATCTGCCAAATTAAAACTTTAGGCACATTTCGCTTGAAAAAAAAACCCAAATTTAAGAAGAAATATCAACATGTAGCTTTTAAAAAAAAACAAAATTGCAGCATATTTTCAATCTTTTACAGCTTTCAAAGAATTTCAGCTATATATTTAAAAATTAGTTTCTATCACAATAGACAGCTCTAGCTATGTTAAGTCAAAAATCCATACTTATTGGAATTTTAAAAGAAGAAGCTGAAGTTTCTCTTCATTGTTTTGTTCCACTATATGATACACATTGAAAATAGCTGTGCTCAGCTTTCTAAAGCAGACTTGAAAAGTGTCATGGATTAAATTGTTAAAACTGTTAAGTACATACATGCAAATGGAAGGTATACTAGCCAGTTTATGAAACTGTTGGAAAAAACAGATAACAATACCTTTAATAACTTGTGTTCTTTGCTCATTGGTTGAGTACAGGAAGAATTTCACAAAGATTTACCAAATTGTTAACTCTCATTAAGAAAGGAATGCTTTTCAACATTCAATAGTCAAAGACAAAAATGGCAAGCAATATTCTTTACAAAAACACACTGGTATCTCACTATGTATAAACAAGCTTAATCTGAAGACTCAAAGAAAGGAAATGTTTATGACCTAGCTACACCTATAACTAAACCTAACCTACCTAAACTAAACGTTTATGAACTAGATGTGAAAATTTATGTTAAAATTGAAAGTTTTCATAATACAAATCAATAATAAAGATGTTATACTTTCCCCACATATGAATCAATATATGGGAGATTTTAATTACAATGTATACAAACTGGCTGCAAAAATGACAAGAAATAGTTGAAGAACATTTTGTTGATGCTGATTAAATTTAGACTTGCTTTTCAACTCATACAATACCCTTTGGAATTTTATGTTAATAGTACTAAGTTCAGGGAAGCCTGGGTGGGATCATGACCTGAGCCTAGGACAGCAGTTTAACCCACTGAGCCACCCAAGCGTCCCTGGAGAATGGTTTTGACCCAGAAGCCAAGAGAGAAAATAGCTTGTGCTTGCTAATAGTACTGAGTTTAACTCAAGAACAGATGAATTTCCTTCATCTGAGTAGTAGAGTTTTGAAGCATACATGCTTTTGCTTCAATATCTAATGAATTCTACTAAAAAAAGATGTATGAATAAATTTTATCAATTTGGATGCAAATATTAAAAGAAAATAATTATTTTTTGGTACTTAATTCAGACACTGAAAAATATTAAGTATATGTGAAACAATTTAAGTGTGTGAACCTACTTTTTCAACCATAAATTCTATGAAATCTAAATGAAGATCAAATATTTCTGAAGAAAATTTAGTGGCCAAATTGAGATACAAAATACCTACCAGGTTTTGAAGAATTTGTACAAAAAAAGAAATGTGAAATTTCCCAGTGCATTTAAATTGATTATATGTTAAGATGTTATGTTAGATATATCAGATTAAGTAAAACTAATTTAGCCTTTTTTTTACTTTTCTTAATGAAGCTACCAGAAATTTTCAAATTACATATGTGACTCAAATTATATTCCTATTACACAGTGCCATTCTAGACAAGATTAGCTAAAGATAACATTCTTGCAAGAAAAGAATATTCTTTTTTTTTTTTTAAATAATGGAAAGCTATTTTTTTTCTTTTGGGGGGACAGGGGAAAGGAAGAGAGAACCTTAAGCAGGCTCCAACCCACCCACCCATCCCATGTGGAGCTCACATGAGGCTAGATCTCAGAACCCCCACAGATAACAACCTGAGCAGAAATCAAGAGTCAGATGCTTAACCCCCGAGCCACCCCAGATACCCCGAAAAGAATATTCTTCAGAATATCACTCTCAACTACCTAAAACATCACCCTGGAAGTTCACGTTATAGTATCCCCTCACCTTATACGCAGAACACACAGAAAACAAGTCTCAGCAACAGAATATAAATCTGCCCAAGGAAAATTTAGTGATACACTATGTTTTATAGCATTTACAGATGGATGGGTAATATACAGAAGATAAGAAACAGGAGGTAATCTTCACTGCTACAGTAGCCTAAATAGTCTTTTATAAAAACTACAACAGGAAAGACCCAGTCTCTAGGAAACTAGTTACAGAATATAACAGCAACAAATTATATAAAGATAAGGAGAGCAGTAAACTTGGGTGCTTATTAAAAGTAAAGACACAAAACTATACAAAAGCAAAAAATGGAATACTATCATATCTAAACATTCCAATTTTGCTGCCAACAGGGATAGGCATCCTCGGGAAGTATGTGTAGGCATATCCTATACATACTCTCTGAGGACATCTTAATGTTGGACTCACACAAAAAACAGAATGGCTAAGCCAAAGGATAGTACTTTTTAAGTTAGTGAATTGAATTTTAAGTTAGTAAAGAACAAGAACAAGTCTTACGCTCCCTCCTGCTTTCCACGGAGGCCCAGGAGACTATCCATCACATGATACTATATTTATTTCTTTAGAATTTACAAGTGTAGTATTTTAATCAAAGTTACTGATAATTTTAGTTTTCTAAGAAGATAAAGTAATGCAGTTAAGTTGCCCAGAGAATTTTTATTTTTGAAGTAAAAAATCAACATGAGAAATTTATATTCTAAACACTGTAAAACATAAGAATATATATACACCAGTGGACATAAGTTAGAATCCAGACATTAAACCAGATCTATGGCCAACTGATTTTCAGTAGAAAAAGAATGGCTGGGTCTCCTCGGCAAATAGTGCTGGGACAACTGGATTTCCACAAGCAGAAGAATGAAGTTGACCCCTGCCTCATAATAAAAGTTAGGTCAAAATGGATCAGTGATCTAAATATAAGAGTTAAAATCACAAAACACACAAAAATATCAGGATAAATGTTAATGATCTTGGACTGTCATGGTCATGGCAATGGAATCTTAGATAGGACAGCAAGGTTTGAGTAATAAAAGAAAAAATAAATAAGTTGGACTTCAAATTTAAAAATTTTGTGCATCAAAATATACTATCAACAAAGTAAAAAGGCACCTATCATACGAGTGAAAATATCTGTAAACCCCATATTCCGTAAGTGACTGCTATCCAGAACAAGATGACAGAAAGAGAAACAACCTAATTTAAAAATAGGCAAAGGACATGAATGGACATTTCCCCAAGGAATATATACAAAGGCCAATAAGCATATGAAAAAGTATCCTACATCACTAGTCATTAGGGAAATGAAAATCAAAACCACAATTAGATACCACTTCACACTTACTGGAAAGGCTATTATCTTTAAATATTTAAGTAAAAGATTTTTTAAATAAAAACAATAAGCATTGGAAGGATGTAGAGAAATTGGAACCCTCATACATTGTTGGTTGGAATGTATAATTGTCCAGCGACTATGTAAAACATTTTGACAGATTCTCAAAAAGCTAAACATAAAATTACCATATGACCCTGCAATTCCATCCCTAGGTATAAAACCAAGAGTTGAAAAAAGAGACTCAAACAGATACTGATACACCAGGGTTCATTGCAGCCTTATTCACAATAGTTAAAAGGTGAAAGTAACTCAGGTAGCTATCAACAAATTAATGGATAAACAAATTATGGTATATACATACAATGGACTATTATTCACCCACAAACAGGAATGAAGTTCTGAGACATACTACAACATAGGTGGACCCTGAAAACATGTTAAGTGAAATAAGTCAGAAACAAAAGGACAAATATAATATGATTTCACTTATAGGAAATATGTATAATGAACAAATTCATAGAGATAGAAAGTAAGTTAGAGGTTATCAGCAGCTGGGGGGATGAGAGCATGGAGCATTATTACTTAATGGGTACAGAGTTTTGCTGGGGTATAGAAAAGTTTGAGAAATACATAGTGGTGATGGTCATACAATACTGTGAATATAATTAATGCAGGGAATTGTATGTACTTAATATATGGCTACCAGAAGTTGTTTTGACAAATGGCCTAATACATCAACTTTTTTCAAATTCAAAATCAACTAACACTAATTAAAGTACTATGTCCATTAAGATATTATAAAATACTTCAGATTTTTCACAGAGCTTCATTTACAAACATATTTCTTTAAAATATCTCAATATCCCTAGAGCTAGGTTAAGAGGTAATAGAACATAGCAGATAAAGTGGCACTCTTATTCCCTCCCTCCCCCAACAATCTGAAACAATTTATAGGAAATGTATACAGCAATGTTTCCCAAATAAGTGCATCAGGATCACCTGGAAGGCTTGTTAAAACTGTCAGCTTCCTCCAGGTAGGTCCTGAGAAGTTTGTATTTCTAACCAGTTCCAAGGTAAGACTGACACTACTGCTGAGAGGGCACCACACTTTAAGAACCACTGGTAAATATAATTTACAGACAAATTCAAGATTTGGATTTGGTCATTCTTTGGAATAGTTAGTATGAATGAATTCTGTGGCACTAAAAAAATATAGTCTAAGAACATGGGGTTACAATGTCACAGTTAAAGCTCAAATATGTGGGAACTTCTGGCTTGTAAATAATGCTTTACAATTTTTCCCTTCTCCAACCTCCTAGAGACTGCGAATTTGAAGTTGAAGCCTGTGACAGGGATCTAATGTATACTATTGTATTCATTAAGAGCAAATACATGCTTTAAAAACTAAATGAGTAGAGAAGACTGAAATCTTTTGTACATGCTGTAAAGTCTAATCAAACATTATCTCTGGATACACAGCCATCCCACCTCCCATATGCAAGTGAGCCAACAGGTACTTAAGAAAAAAAGTCAAGAATTTCTTAACGAAAAATTCCGAAGGGACGCCTGGATGGCTCAGTCGATTTTCTGCCTTCAGCTCAGTTCAAAAACCTAAGGTCGTAGGATCGAGAGTCCTGCATAGGGCTCCTTGCTCAGCAAGGAACCTACTTCTCCCTCTGCCCACAGCTACCACTGCTTGCATGCTCTGACATATGGATGAAAAAAAATCTTTAAAAAAAAAAAAAGGGAAGAAAAGAAAAAGTTCTGAAACCACTAAATAAATTAATAAATAAGGGATATAAACATTTCTGTAACATAAGCATTGTAAGGAAGCTCTTAGAAAAAGTTTTTTGTCACTATCAAATATCCAACAAAACCAAAGAAAATTTTCAATCCTGTTTCTATGAATTTGGTACAATGTATAAAGAAATCCTCTGGTTTTAATTAGACAAAATGAGTCTCTTGAGAACTAAACAGTCTGCTACAAAGAGAATTACTGAATATAAACTAATTTCTGTACAGCAGGGTTATGGTCCGAAATCATCGAAAGTGATGATTTTAAGCCAGAAAGATTTTTAAAAGATGGTGAGATACAAGTATTAGGGAAAAAAAGCATAGAGAAACCCCAATCTCGAATAAAGAAATATTCCTTGGTGAAATCACTAATTCCAGGGCTAGGGCAAGAAAAGTACAAGATGAGCCTGAAATATCTATGGTGCTAGAAAATGAGTCAGTCCTCAAAAATGATGGAAGAGGAGCCTCCTTGAAAATGTTCCCAAAGTCCAAATCTGAGATAATTAGATGGTGACAGATTAAGTCCACAGAATAAGCATCACTGAGTCCCTTTGATATAAGTAGAATAAAAATCTGCAAGTCTATTCTGATATAAATAAAGTGAATACATACATAATAAGGGAAAGCCTTTCTCTAAAAGAGAATTCCAACCAATAAATGTAGAAGGAATGATGAAGACAGCAAATGACCATTTTGGCAAACACCATAATAATAATAATGTCAGGTAACAATCATCAATGAAAGTAAAATTAGAGAGCAGGAGTATGTTAAGCAATAAGATAACCACCTGGTCACAAAGTATCTTCCAATAGGATACTTATTAATTACAAAAGAAAAGTACAACTACAGCAGACAAACCCAACTAATACCACCCTAACCAAGTAAAGAAAGTTAGTATCACTGGTAAGAGTACATGCAAATCAGTATCATATGCCTCTTAATAAGATTCATGGTATCACTCGTATAGTATCCTTAACCAAAAATTCCTAACATTAACTGAATCATGAGGAAACCACACAAATCCAAATTTCGGACATTCTACAAAATTAGTGACTAGTACTCTTCAAAGCATAACAGTCATGAAAGACAAAGAAAGATTAAAAAATTGTTTCAGATTAAAGAAAACTAAGAGGCCATGATAACTAAAATACAATATGTGATCCTGTGCTGGCTCCTACAGCAGAGTAAGAACATTCCTGAGACAATTGGTGATATCAAAATAAAATCTGGAGACCAGAAAATAGTATCATATCAATGTTAATTTCCTGATTTTGATAACTGCATGATCACGGTGTAAGAGGTTAACATCTGGGCAACCTGTATGAAGGGTATATGGGAATGCTTTGTATTATTCTTACATCTATTTTCTGAGTTTGGGGGGAAAAAAACAGTAAAATTACCAATTAAATAAAATAAAGCTGGTAAGTCCAAATACAGTCTTGTTATTGTATCATATCAAATTATTAGTGCATCTGTGAAGAAACTAATGCTTTGACCCAAACTTTCACAGGGATAATAAACAAAATGACCTGTTCTAGAGTAGGTATTTAATTTAAGTAACTTGAATTACCATTTTTCCCTGCTGATAAAGAGTTAAGTGAGGAGAAGCCAATAAAAATCACAAATAATCTGCCAACATTTTTTACAATAGTAGCTTTCAATTGGGCATACTATACCCCTAAAAAGTGTTGGAAGTTGCTTTTTGAATCAGTAGTTATTCACAATTGTGACATGATGATATCACAATGGAGGACAGGACCAGGAAAGCAAAGGATGACCTTCACCAACGGATTGTCTTATCCAAAATACCAATAGCACCAGGATGGTGAAGAATGTGATAGTGGTCAACAACACAAGGGTTCCATTTTGTTACTGCTATAAAATGTCAGCCTATGAGGGCCAGAGCTACAGAACCTCCTGTTCAGGAAGGTTAAAAGGCCTGTTTTAAGCCACACACCCATTTAGGTAATAATCCATTTAGCTGTAATTTCAACTAAAGTCTCCTGCACTCCCTGAAGTATGAGAGGAGGAAAAAAAAGGTAAAGCAGAAGACTTTACAAAACAGAGCCGTAAAACCATTCTCCACGCTCATGAAATGGGTAGCATATACACAAAGATGTTCACGGCAGCATTTTTCCTAATACTTACAAAACAACCAGGAACACCTTAAACATCCAGTAGTTAAATTACAACATAACTCACCATTTTGCTAGATGAGTTGTAATAAGTTTTACAGCTCTCTTGTTAATAGACACTAAATTATTTAAAAAAAAAAAAAAAGCATAAATTGGGGCACTTGGGAGGCCTGGTTGAGCATCAACTCTCCGTTTCAGCTCAGGTCATATTCTCATGGGTAGTGAGATTAAGCACATGTGGGGCTTCAAGCTCAGTGGGGAAACTGCTTGAGATTCTCTCCATCTGTCCCTCCCCGCACACACATACACTCTCTAAAATAAAAAAATAAATCTTTTTAAAAAATAAATAAAAATGAGTATAAGCCTTGCTGAATTTCTATCAAAACAAAGAACTTTCATTTCTTAAGGACTCACCTTTCAGGTACTAAATTCCCAAAAGTATAACTGCCAATTCAAAGGATATATGCACTTTATTTTCATAGATATTGTCAAAATGCTCTTCCAAAAAGCTGCATAATAGGCCCAAAGATACCTCCAGATTTAAAGTGAGGTGGGTAGAAAACAATTTACCATACTATTGGATAGCAAAAGAAAGCAGGGGTGGCAATCCTCATATCAGACAAATTAGATTTTAAACCAAAGACTGTAATAAGAGACAAGGAAGGACACAATATCATAATTAAAGGGTCTATCCAACAAGAAGATCTAACAATTGTTAAATATTTATGCCCCTAACATGGGAACAGCCAGTTATATAAGCCAATTAATAAGAAAATTAAGGAAACACGTCGATAATAATACAACAGTAGCAAGGGACTATAATACCCCACTCACCGCAATGGACAGATGCAATGGACAGATCATCTAAGCAAAAGATCAACAAGGAAACAGGGCTTTGCATGACACAATGGACAAGATGGACTTCAAAGATATATTCAGAGAATTCCATCCTAAAGCAACAGAATACATATTCTTCTCGAGTGTGCATGGAACATTCTCCAGAACAGATCACATACTGGGTCACAAATCTGGTCTCAACTGGTATGAAAAGACTGGGATCATTCCCTGAATATTTTTGGACCATGGAAACTTGAACTCAATCACAAGAGGAAATCTGGAAAGAATTCAAATGCATAGAGGCTAAAGAGCATCTTAGTAAAGAATGAACGGGTCGGGGCACCTGGGTGGCTCCGTGGGTTAAAGCCTCTGCCTGCAGCTCAGGTCGTGATCCCAGGGTCCTAGGATCAAGCCCCACATTAGGCTCTCTGCTCAGCAGGGACCCTGCTTCCTCCTCTCTCTGCCTGCCTCTCTGCCTACTTGTGATCTCTGTCTGTCAAATAAATAAATAAAATATTTAAAAAAAAAAAAAAGAAGAAGAAGAAGAAGAAGAAAAATGAACGGGTAAACCGGGAAATTAAAGAAGAATTTCTAAGAATTCATGGAAAGAAAGAAAAATGAAACACAACTATTCAAAACCTTTGGGATTCAGCAAAGGCAGTCCTAAGAGGGAAGTACATAGCAATGCAAGACTTTCTCAAGAAACAAGGTCTCAAATATACAACCTAACTTTATACCTAAAGGAACTGGAGAAAGAACAGCAAATAAAGCCTAATCCCAGGAGAAGAGAAATAATAAAGATTAGAGCAGAAATCAATGAAATGGAAACCAAAAGAACAGAAAGACCAATGAAACTAGGAGCTGGTTCTTTGAAAGAATTAATAAGATTGATAAACCCCTGGCCAGACTTATCAAAAAGAAAAGAGAAAGGACCCAAATAAATAAAATAATGACTAGAAGAGGAGAGGTCACAACCAATACCAAAGAAATAAAATTCTAAGAACATACTATAAGCAATAAAGTGCCAACAAATTATGCAATCTGGAAGAAATGGATGCATCCTAGAGACGTATAAACTACCCAAACTGAAATAGGAAGAAATAGAACACTTCAACAGACTAATAACCAGCAAGGAAACTGAAGCAGTAATTAAAAATCTCCCAAAAAACAAGAGTCCAGGGCCAGAGAGCTCTCCAGGGGAATTCTACCAAACATTTAAAGAAGAATTAATACCTAGTCTTCTGAAGCTGTTTCAAAAAATAGAAATGGAAAGAAAATTTCCAAACTCTTTCTATGAACCCAGCATTACCCTGATCCCCAAACCAAAGATCCCACCAAAAAGGAAAATTACAGACCAATATCCCTGATGAACATGATGCAAAAATTCTCACCAAAATACCAGCCAATAGGATCCAACAGTACATCTAAAGAACTATTCACCATGACCAAGTGGAATTTATTCCTGGGCTAAAAGGTTGGTTCAACATCGGCAAATCAATCAATGTGATATACAACATAAATAAAAGAAAGGGCAAGAACCATATGATCCTCTCAATAGATGCAGAAAAAGCATTTGACAAAGTACAGCATCCTTTCTGGGTTAAAACTCTTCACAGTGTAGGGATAGAGGGAACATACCTCAATATCATAAAAGCCATAGACGAAAAGCCCACAGAAAATATCATTCTCAATGGGCAAAAACTGAGAGCTTTTTTCACAGATCGGGAACATAGCAGGTATGTCCACTAACACCACTGCTGTTCAATACAATATTAGAAGTCCTAGCCTCACCAATCAGACAAGTAAAAGAAATAAAAGGCATTGGAATCAGCAAAGAAGTCAAACTCTCACTCTTTGCAGATGACATGATACTCTATTTGAAAACCTAAAAGATTCCACCCCAAAATTGCTAGAACTCATACAGGAACTCAGCAAAGTGGCAGGATATGAAATCAATGCACAGAAATCAGTTGCATTTCTATACATTAACAGTGAGACAGAAGAAAGAGAAATTAAAGAGTCTACCTCATTTACGATTGCACCAAAACCACTGGATACCTAGGAATAAATCTAACCAATGAGGCAAAGAATCTGTATCCAGAAAACTATAGAACACTCATGAAAGAAACTGAGGAAGGCAAAAAGAAATGGAAAAATGTTCCATGCTCGAAAAAATATTGTTAAAACGTCTATACTACCTAAAGCAATCTACACATTCAATGCTATCCCTACCAAAATACCATCAGCTTTTTTCACAGAGCTGGACAAATAATCCTAAAATTTGTATGGAACCAGAAAAGACCCCAAATAGCCAAAGGAATGTTGAAAAAGAAAACCAAAGCTGGAGGCATCGCAATTCCAGACTTCAAGCTCTATTACAAAGTTATAATCATTAAGACAGTATGGTGCTGGCACAAAAACAGACACACAGATCAATGGAACAGAATAGAGAACCCAGAAATGAACCCTCAACAAAGCAGCAAAGAATATCCAACGGAAAAAAGACAATCTCTTCAACAAACAGTATTGGGAAAACTGGACAACTACATGCACAAGAATGAAATTGGTCCATTTCCTTATACCATACACAAAAATAGACTCAAAATGGATGAAAGACCTAAATATGAGACAGGAACCCATCCATATCCTAGGGGAGAACATAGGCAGCAACCTCTGTGACCTTGGCCGCAGCAACTTCTTGCTAGACAAGTCTCCAAAGGCAAGGGAAACAAAGGCAAAATTAACTATTGGGACTTCGTCAGGATAAAAAGCTTCTGCATAGCAAGGGAAACAGTTGACAAAACTAAAAGATAACCAACAGAATGGAAGAAGATATTTACAAAATGTATTATAAGCTAGTATGCAAAATCTATAAGGAACTTACCAACTTAACACCCGAAGAACAAATAATCCAATCAGGAAATGGGCAGACAACATGAAGAGACATTTCTCCAAATGAGACATCCAAATCGCCAACAGACCCATGAAAAAATGCTCAACATCACTTAGCATCAGGGAAATAGAAATCAAAACCACAATGAGATACCACCTCACACCAGTCAGAATGCTAAAATTAACAAGCCAGGAAACGACAGATGTTGGCAAGGATGAGGAGAAAGGGAAATCCTCTTACACTGTTTGTGGGAATAAAAGCTGGAAGAGCCATTCTGGAAAATAGTATGGAGGTTCCTCAAAAACTGAAAATGGAGCTACCCTATGGCCCAGCAATCACACTACTGGGTATTTACCCCAAAGATACAAATGTAGTGATCCAAAGGGGCACTTGTACTCCAATGTTTATAGCAGCAATGTCCATAATAGCCAAACTATGGAAACTATGGAACCATGTCCATCGAAAGATGAATGGATAAAGAAGATGTGGTATATATATGCAATGGACTACTACTGAGCCATCAAAAAAAATGAAATCTTACCATTTGCAACAACATGGATGAACTAGAGGGTATTATGGTAAGCAAAATAATTAAGTCAATCAAAGAAAGACAATTATCATACAATCTCAATCATATGGGGAATATAAGAAACAAAACACGATCACAGGGTAAGAGAGGAAAAAATAAAACAAGATGAAATCAGAGAGAGAGACAAATCCTAAGAGACTGTATAGGAAACAAACTAAGGGTTGCTAGAGGGGAAGGGGGTAGGAGGATGGGATAACTGGGTGCTCGACATTAAGGAAGGCACATGATGTAATGAGAAGTGAGTATTAAATAAGACTGATGAATCACTGATCTCTAACGCTAAAATCAATAATATATTATATGTTAATTAATTAAATTTTTTAAAAAAAATTTTAAATGGCCACATAAATTTATATTCCTAATGAGGGGTAAGGAGTGTGAAAGAGTACTATAGATCTCTCCAGCCATATAGGTCAAGCCCTTCTTAAGAGTAGAACTATTCTTCCTGCAACTAAAGAAATATTGGAAAATCTAGGAGATTGGCCCAAGATGATGTCTAAGGGGCAATTAAGGAAACTTCAAAAAACAATGACTGTGGAAAAATAAAATGAAATTTTCATGACTGTACTCACTGAGTTCAGTCCGTTTAATAAAAAGGCTAACCTTACAGAGTTCTTTTATTGCATCGTTTGTTTTAATCTTTAAATTATCTTTTGTATAAAAAATAAAGCAATGAACAGTTCATTTATTTTCCAAATGATTAGAAAGTTGTTGCAACAAAACACAAATCATCCATCTTTTTCCCACCAATGTGAAATACTGCCTCTGATAAATACCTACATATATTGGGATCTCTAAGTACTTTATTCAAATCATCCTGGTGTGTTTTTATTTACTGTCATTTTGTGATACTTTTTAATATCAGAAATGGTTCTTTTGAAAATTATAAAGCAGACTTAGAGGCTTCTTAAAGTACTGATCTAGAAAATAAATCCTAGAATTCTATTATTTCTCTCCAAAAGAGAAGTTAGCATGACTTCTTTCTCCTTTTGCTCATCAAATGCCATACAAATATAACAGGAAGGACATGAGCTTATTTAAAATCAGAAACACCTGGATTAGCATCCTGATCTCTGCATTGGTTGCATGACCATAACCAATTACTTAAAATTTTGATCCTACATTTTTTCATCTATAAACAAAGTTCAAAAAAATCCAGTTTCCAGGGCGCCTGGGTGGCTCAGTCGTTGAGCATCTGCCTTCGGCTCAGGTCATGAGCCCAGGGTCCTGGGATCAAGTCCCACATCAGGCTCCCTCCTCAGCGGGAAGCCTGCTTCTCCCTTTCCCCCTCCCACTCCTCCTGCTTGTGTTCCCTCTCTCAGTGTCTCTGTCAAATAAATAAATAAAATCTTAAAAAAAAAGTTTCCTTTTTCCCATTTATATTCCCTTATCTCTTTTCTATGCTTAAAAGTACTGGTAACAAAATTTCAAGTGGGTATACCTTTTGACCCAGTAATTTCACTTTGGAGAAATTATTTTGCAGGAAAAAAAATGATAAAGTTTTCAATGTACTATTATGAAAAGATCTCTAAGACATACTGTGAAATAAAAAAAGAAAGTGGGAGATGTGTGTGGGTGGCTCAGTCAGTTAAGCATCCCACTCTCAATTTTGGCTCAAGTCATGATCTTAGGGTGGCTGAGATGGAGTTGGGCTGAATGCTAGGTGTGTAGCCTGCTTAAGATTCTCTCTCCCCCTCTCCCATCCTCTGAATAAAAGAAGAGAGGGAAAGAGAGAGAAAAAGAGAGAATGCTTCCTCTCCACTCCTGATGTTTCCTCCCAGGTGAAAGGACATCCCACTATGTTCTCTTTCAGTAAAATGGAAAAGAATACCACTATGTATAATTGTGTGTGTATGTGTGCGCACGTGTACACGCACATCCATAAAGACATTCTGGAAATATTTAAGTATATGTAAAAAATATTTCATTTTTACTATTTCAGAAATGTCAAAAGGAGAAAAAAATGGAGTCTATCTTGATAAGGAAAAGAAAAAAACCAAAAACAAAAAACTGAGGCCCCAGACAAAACAAGCTGCTAATATTGTTAACCAGAAAACAACTAATTTGAATGAGTTCCATGTATCAAGGGCTGATTCAAATGAGGTGTTTTCATATTATAGAAAATGACTATATCTCTGTTTGACATTATGGACAAATCCAGGAAAAAAAATTTCTTACTATTATGTTTCTTTCTATTCTAGTACTTGCTTTCCTAAAATTCCCCATACTCTCTCTATATATATAAGTATACTTATATTTGGATATATGTTTATAAATTTTTAATATATAATATACAAAATATAATGTATTATATTAGCATGTTATAAATATACATATCTATAAATATATAGTTATATATAATATACTCCTTGGTTTGTTAACATGAATTTTCATTCTTAAAAATTTAAGTAATTTTTATCTTTTTTTAGATTTCACTTAGATTTAAGTATTTAAAGTAATTTTAATTTTTTTAGATTAAAGTAATTTTTATTTTTTTTAAGATTTTATTTATTTATTTGAGAGAAAGAGAAGAGAATGACGGCACAAGCAGGGGGAGGGGCAGAGGGAGAGACAGAAGCAGACTCCCCACTGAGCAGGGAGTCTGACATGGGACTTGATCCCAGGACTCTGAGATCATCATCATGAGCTAAAGGCAGATGCTTAACTAACTGAACCACCTAGGTGCCCAAAATTTTAAGTAATCTTTAAATGAATTCAATAGATCTATCAATCTGTCTACATAATCTATCACTCATATGTAATACATATTTAGAAACAGTAAAGAATACCACAATGGAAAAGAAGAATGTAAAGGAAACTAGCTTGAGGCCACACTTTGTAAAACTTTCAAGTATTTTACGTTATATAAGCAACAGGGAGCCATTAACAGAATGAGGGATCAAGTGAAGAAAGTAATGTTCTTTCGTCCTCAAAAGATCTCAAAAGCTGGGTGACTTACTCATAAGAGCCAAAAACTGGAAACACAAATGTCCATCAACTAATAAATGGATAAACAAAATGTATTATAGCTCCATACAATGGAATACTATTCAGCCATTAAAAAAACAGTGAAGTACTGATACATGTTACAAGACAGAAGAACCTTGAAAACATTATGCTAAATGAAAGAAGACCATAAACTGTATGATTCTATTTATGATATTTCCAAAACAGACAAATCCATAGAGACAGAAAGTAGATTCCTGGTTGCCAGAGAATTGAGGGAAGGGGAAATGGAAAGTTACTGCTAATGGGCATAGGGTTTGTTTTTGGGGTGATGAAAATGCTACAGAATTAGATAGTCAAGTGGATACAAAGCTTTGTGAATACATTAAAACCCACTAAATCATATGCTTTCTTAAAAAGGGTAAATTTTTTGGTATATGAATTGTATTTCAACAACAAAAAAAGTTGGGGGTATGTGTAAAAGACTGAAGACAGGAAAAAACAAAAGTGACTATACTGGTTTAGGAATGAGTACATTAAAGCCTTTAGGGTTTGTATTGTTAACCCCAATCCAGGGAACACCATTCAGATTACTGCGTTCCAGAGAGCACTACTCACAGAGACCCTGTATTAGGATACAGCATGGGAAATAGAATGAAAAGATTTAAGCAAACAGGCAAAGGACTGTCAATAATACTTAATAACTCTCTTAATATGAAAAGGAAAGAATTAAGACGCAAAAGGAATACATTCCCTCTTTGATTTAAAATGAAACATTCACAAAGAGGAAATTAAATAAATGTTTAACATTTGTAATCCTTAGATTGAGGAAGAAAGGGCAATTTGTAGTCTCGTATCCAGACTTTTCCAAATTTTCAACAATGACATTATTTGTATAACGAGGAAAATGTATAAAAATGTTTTTATCTTTATAAAAACTTTTATATCGCAACCATAGAAACCATCCTGAAACATTAAAGCCCTAACTTATTAAACATTACTAAAGCCAATTTCTTGTGGAGTCCACATGCTATTGCCTCAAATAGAAAAAACAAAAGAGAACAAAAACCTTCATAATCTACATTTGCATTGTCCCATATGGTAGCCATTAGTTAGTGAGCACTTGAAATGTGGGTAAGTCCTCATTAAGATGTGCTGTAAGTATAAAATAAAACATACACCAGATCTCAAAGAGTTAGTGTAAAATAAGAATCTAGAATACCTCATTAGGAAGTTTTCGTATTGATTACATATTGAAATAATAGTATGTTGGATATATTATGCTAAATAAAACATTATTAAAATTAATGTCACTGGTTTCTTTTTAGTTTTTAATGTAGCTACTAGATAATTTAAAGTTAGAAAAAAATTTAAAGACAAATTTAGATATCTAGCTTGCATTATATGTCCATTAAACAATGTTGTGTTAGATGATAGCTAAATGAGCTTCTGAGAGCTTCATTTGAGTTCTCCCTCAGTTCCCTCTTTCTTATGCTCCAGGAATGAGACTTTTCCCAGAGTGCTTCCTGCACTGGAAAACACTTCACACACTAAGCAACATGAAACTAGCAATAACCGTAAGAAGTGACTATGAGAAAAATCTTCTACATTTCCTAAAATTCAAATTGTACTATGAATCTTAACAAAAAAGAATTGAAACGAGTACACTTTGAGATTCTCTTGGGGTGTTAGAACTATCTTAATAAGTGAAAAGCCTCAGATGGTAACAATGTGAAATTTTTAGGAGCTTGAAATTTCTAGTTAAAAATTACTTTTGTTTTTGGCCTAAGTAGAAAGTGGATGGGGAACTAATGCAAGCACATATGCCGTTTAGGAGAGCCCACCCTGAGTAGGGTGAGAAAAGAATATGTAGACAGTAGAGGTTAATAACATACATACACTGTGCAGAAAACCTCAAGGAGGATCATTTTATCCCCCACAGTGAAAGAATAAACCTGAGACCTAATAAAGAAACAGGAATTTCTCCAAGAATAAGATCTGAAGAAAACACAAAAATTAAGAATATTCTGTCTCCATATCCTTTTTTTTTTTCCTCTCATTATTTAATAGTAACAGAAAATGCTAACTAATCTGTACTAACCAAATTCGTATCAGTGATTGCCTGGGCCTAAAGGACTGACGGCCAGGATCACAAGGAATCTACTGAGAGTGATGAAAATGTCCTGATTGTGGTAGTGGTTTCATAGGTATTCACACTTATCAGAACTCATCAAATCACATACTTTAAATGGATGCAGTTTACTGTATAAATTATATCTCAATATATAAATAATAAATATAACAATTATATATATAATAAATTATATCTCAATATATAAATAATAAAAAACAATAAAGCTAATTAAAAATAAACAGGAAACCAAAAAAAAGCCATCCATTTGTCCTATGGCAGTCAAAATATAGCTGGAGTGTGTGAATTTAGTCATGGCAGTTTATATCACCGTAAGTTTTATTGAGTTATATGTACTTTTGGTACACACATGTCAAGTTTACTTCTCAATTTTAAGTGTCCTCTAAAAGATTACACTGTGGGGGTACCTGGCTGGCTCAGTCAGAGGATCAGGACTCTTAATCTCAGGGTCCCGGGTTTGAGCCTCATGCTCGGTGTAGAGATCACTCAAATAAATAAATAAACTTTAAAAAGAAAAGGTTACACTATGATTCATCATTGAAACAAAAAATTATGCTTGCAAAAAACCACAGCAACACAGCAGTGGGGAATAAATCTGATACTCATGAAGCAAATATTTGTGCTTAGAAGAATAACCACAATTTCTTTTTTTTTTTTTCAGAAGGCAACAACCTAGTACGAATAACACATTGTATCATACTTTAATACAGCATTTTTCTTCCTTAGTGATACAGAAAATAATGACTTATCTTATAATTGATCATGTAGTAAACAGAATTCTAAAATGGCCCCAAGATTCTAACACCTTGGTACATACACATCTTCAACCAAACATTAATCTGGGTG
Organism: Enhydra lutris kenyoni; assembly: GCF_002288905.1. NCBI lineage: Eukaryota > Metazoa > Chordata > Mammalia > Carnivora > Mustelidae > Enhydra > Enhydra lutris. The sequence continues at coordinate 62,010,236 of NW_019154087.1, read as the reverse complement.
TTGCTATGAAGGGATATTACATACATAATTAAAACCCCCAATCAGTTGACTTAAATTAGGGTGATTTTTGGTGAGGCCCAACCTAAAGATATCAGTTCTTAAAAGAAGGCAGAGGGATTCCAAGGAAGAGAGATTCTCCCACTGTCTTTTTCAATAACCATGTTGTGAACTGCCCACAAAGAGAACCACATGGCAAAAACCTAAGGGTGGCCTGTAGAAGCCTTGAGGAGAATGGCCCCTCACACAGCCAGCAAGAAAAAGGAATGCCATGGCTACAAACACGAGGAATTGAATTCTACCAACCACCGGTGTGCCTGGAAGAGGACTCTGAACCTCAGATGAAACTGCAGCCCTGGCTGACACCTTGATTTCAGCCTGGAGAACCCTGAGGACAGGACCCAGCTAAGCCATACCCAGATTTCTGGACTACAGAAACTGTGAGACTAGCTGCTAAAATTGAGGAAATCTGCAATGCAGCAATGGAAAACTAATACAGATGATTCCTTTGATTTGAGGAAATATGGCTTCTATTATTTCTCTTAAAGCCTGTTAATCTTTATTCTCTCATCAAAATAATTTCTAATACTTCACATTATTATGAGTGATAAGATTCAATTTCACAAGTCAGCAGGATACCACCACTCTCAAAACTTTACAGGTAAAAAGAAAAAAGCTTGGGGCGCCTGGGTGGCTCAGTGGGTTAAAGCCTCTGCCTTCGGCTCAGGTCATGATCCCAGGATCCTAGGATCGAGCCCTACATCGGGCTCCCTGGTCAGCAGGGAGCCTGCTTCCCCCTCTCTCTGCCTGCCTCTCTGACTCTCTGCCTACTTGTGATCTCTCTCTCTCTCAAAAAAAATAAAGTATTTAAAAAAAAAAAAAGAAAAAGAAAAAGAAAAAAGCTTTACAATGCCTAAGAATTTACTTCCTCTATCAACTGGGCATGAATATACTACTATAAACTTAGCCCATTTGTTTCTGCCTTTCAAAATCAACGACATACAAAATAAACAAACCAACCCCAGTTCTTATCCATTTCCAACAGAATGAAAGTAAAATTGAACATGTGGTGAGAAAAGCGAATTTTGAGATCCAGCGTGGCCATATAGGTTTGAGCAATAATCTAGTTTCTAAGAACCTCAGGGAACTCAGCTATTTTTTAAAAAGGGAATAAAAAATCTGGAGTCTAATTAATGTAAGAAAATATACATACGTACGTAAACGGATAATAATGCGTACTTTGCCAGCCTTATAGAATATCTAATTAAATGCCATTGAAAAGAGCCTGCACTTCTATAGACCTTATTATGTGCCAGGCACTGTTCTGTAACTACTATGTAAGAAAAAAATTTACAGATGATACAGTACAGAATAGTGATCAAGGTCCCAGGCTCTAGAACCAGACTGCATGAATACAATCCCAGTTCCACTACTAACTAAAGGGGAGGTCCTGAGCATGTGTAACTTCTCCGCACCAAATTTTCAACTCTAAAACAGGGACATTAACAACACTTACCTTAGAGAGCTATGGCGAAAACTGAGTAAGTTAATACAAAGGATGAAGAAGAGTGCCTGGCACACATTAAGTACTCAAATGTTGATATCAGTATTACTTTTATAATAATGCCATATTGACATTCATTTCTAAGAAAGGCAACCTGTGGTAGATAACATAAAAAAACACTAATGAGCTTAAGCATTAGAATCCTAAAATCTTGACAAGATTATCTAATTCCCTGCGCCCCAACTCCTAAATTAAAAAATTATCTCAATTTTATTTAGGCATTTTTAATCTTTAATAGAATACCATTCAAACTACTGCTCTTAGTGTTTGCAAGTAACTTTTGATAAAATTTTATAAAAACAAAGAATTAAAATTCTGGAAAGGGCAAAATTCCAATGTATGTAACTAAAGTTAAAAATACAGTATTTAAAATCAAGAGGAAAGAGAAATATTTTAGGAAACATTTTAGATTTTAAATAAAATTATGGAAACTTTAAATCTCCTGTGAACAAATAAACATAATACATTCTCAATGTATTTATTAAATATAAAATGACTATAAATAAACTAATTGGGTAAAAAATAACCCTGTACAAAGTATGAAAAAGCAGGAAAAATTTTTTTTAAATGACAAACAAAAACAGTTTAAGAACTCCCATAAGGGAAACACACAATAGATACTCATTGATTAAACTGCTTATACCTTACTAACAAGTGTTGATTCTCAAATTTTCTTCTATACCTTCCAAGCATGCCATATTAGGTTTTCAAATCCTAAATAAGAGATTTCTGTGGCTCATTCTCAATAAGAATGTCTTTCAAAACACTGCAAAACACATTTTAAACACAGGAAAGACTATAAAAATCACTTTGTTCCATGATCTTTTAGACAGATTTGCCTAGACTGATTTCTTCAACTGCTGAAGATGTATGTGGGTCCTGATGGTCGTAGCAAGAGTAAGACTAAATTAATGAAAAATGCAGGTTAGTGCAAGTCAATTCAAATTACAGGCTTAAACTTCACAATTATTTTGTAGAAGGCCATAAACCTGAGAATTGCTTCTCCATGAGTCTATTAATTGCCTTTCTTCTGACAAACACATATAGGATGAAATCCTATTACTTTCTTCTCCTATCTCAGTACACCTGATGACTTCCCATTTTCAATACAAAACTCCTCCACTGAAATTTAAGAGGCAGCATGCATGCATGGTGATTAAAATAGACCATAGAGACAGATGGATCTGGATTTATATCCCAGGTCTGAGTTCAAATTCCTAGCTATATGTTCTTGGAAAACCCTCTGAATCTACTTCTTCTGTCGTAAGACAGACTTGTTTATACCTATTTCACAGGGACGGCTATGAGGAATAAATTAACACAAAAATCCTTAGCACAATGCCCAATATACAGTAAACATTCAGTAAGTGGTAATAAGGATGATCAATACAGTAATTATCAAATTACTTATTCATCAAATTATCAAATCTCTATCTTACCCTCTAGAGTCACACCCCTCTTTCTTCTAGCTAATTCTTTATAAATCAATGGAGGCAGCTCTGAGGTAAAAACCCATCATCATCAAAATAAAAAGAGACCTAGTAGGCAACTTCCTCCCCTCCAATTACCTTTTTTCTCTCTCATGCCTCAGTCATTATCCATACTCGACAGAAAATACATAATCACTCTGTCTGGGACCAAATGTACACAGGAGAACAGAGGTCTTTTACTTAAAGATAGCTCATCCATGATTTAGCATTAATACTACACATTCACCTTTTCAGCAAGTTCAGTACTAGAATGAGTCAACAGGTGAAAAAGAAATCGACTAAAAGCCTCTTTCAGAAAGTATTTGTTGTATCAAAAGTTTCATTACTAAGTCAGGAAAAGAAAAGTCAACTTAATGCAGATGTACCAAGTATCTAGGCTGTTTTACTTTTAGGATATTCTTCCCAGAATGCAGACGAAAAAGGTTCATACAAAATCTCCATCAACTATTGGAACTGGCTTCCAGGTCATTTGATAAATATTTGTTGAACACCTACGGACAGGTGTTACACTAAGCACTTTGAAACAAAGTGACATGATAATGTCCTCCTCTCATAGAGCCTATTAAAAAATCTTTCCAATCATTTTTTTCTCTTTCATTAGTTAGCAAACTACATGCCTAGTAAGTAGCAGTAAATATTAGGCACTTTCGGGGAGGAGATATTAACTGCAAGATAAGACATTAACACTTGCCCTCAAAGATCAAGAGACCAGGAAAAGAGAAAAATACAAACAACAATTTTAAGTGCTATAAAAGCCACAAAGAGACTATGGATAACCAGGAGAAAAAACAACTCCACTTACATTAATGAGAACAGGTTTCCTAGAGAAGATGATATTTAAGTAGGGTCTTAAGAGATAAATGTTTTGCAGATCAAAGGAAAAGAATACTACAGGCAGAAGAAAAAGAGGCACAAAGACAAATATATGTGAAACTATATACATGTACAAAGACACACACAAATACACACTGAAGTGTATATATACTTTATGTGTGTATACATGGATATACAACCACTGTTAAGATACAAGTGAAGGAAGTCATTTGAACTACAAATGACTACAAATCTCAAAGATGATACATTAACTAAAACCATGTATAAGAGAAAAGTTAGTTCATTCCAATTTCAGCCTTAGGGCATTACCACTTAATTCTCTCCCAGAAATAAAGGGATGGTGCTAGGAGGTCTGAACGGTAGTCTGAATCCAGACTAGAAAGGTTCCCCCTAGAGCAGTGTCAATTCAGGCAGGAATATAAAGGACAATAGCAAAGAAATCAATTTAGAAGCTCCTAAAATAGACAGGGAATGGTAAGCATGTAATTTTAGACAGGAAAAAAAAAAAAAAAGAGAGAGAGAGAGAGAGAGAGAGAGAGCAAGAGAAAGAGAGAAAGAAGTCCTAAGTTAAACAGACCTCAACTTAGTAAGTAATAAAACGAGAGAAAAATTAGATGATCCAAGGTTTCTCCCAACAGACCATTCTATTAACCTTGATACTTGCTTTTTCCATTAGTGTATGATTCTATGACTATTTACACAATATGGCACTTACATCTCATAAGCCCCCTATTCTTTTTTTTTTTTTAAAGACTTATCCATTTCTTTGAGAGAGAGAATACATGTGTACACCTGAGCAGTGGTGGGAGGCAGAAGGGGAGAGAAAAAGAATCTCAAGCAGACAGACTCCCAGCTGAGCACAGAGCCCCATAAGGGACTTGATCTGTCGACCCTGAGATCACAACCTGAGCTGAAACCAAGAGTCAGATGCTTAATCAACTAAGCCACCAAGGCACCCATTAGCCCCTACTCTTGATACACTTGCACATGAATAGCTTGCCATTTTAAAAAAACAAATCAGTAAAATCCACCTGGAAATCTTTCCTAGTGTCTAAATAATAAATGGAAGCACTTTTAGATTACTTTTAGAGTAAATGCCCTATAATCTTAAAAAAAATGGAATCTATTAATTTTCCTTTATATCTATGTTTTAAAATGAATGTTAAATGAGGTCCATGTCTGTGCCTTATCTTTATCAGTAATCAGTATCTATACAGAATCTAACTGGCAAAGTGAGTATCTTATATGAAGAAAATACCCAAATGAGAAACAGAGGATTTTTTATAAAGCAGGGTTTCCCAACCTTAGCACAACTGATATTTTGGACCAAATAATCCTTTCTTGTGGGGTGCTGTGCTGTACATTGTTTATACTTGGCCTCTACCTAGCAGCTACTAGTAGCACACATACTAACCTCTCCCTAGCTGCAACCATCAAAAACACTTCCAGATATTACTGCCAATGCTCCCTGGGGCCATTGTTATGCACCAGGCACTGTTCTGTGCTTCCCATTTATTATCTCATTTAATCTAACAACATAGTATCCATGAGTTGGTTATCATTTTCCCCATCTTACAAATAAAGAAACTGAAGCCAACAGAATTAAACAACTTGCCAAAAGTCACAGGACCAGTAAGTGTAGTAGTCTGTATTTGAACCCACATGATGGTGGCTTGAGTCCCTGCTCCTAATCACTGTTATGCCATCTCATATTAACATCTCAGCCTTTATCACCTGATATTTGAAAAGTAATCTCTTGAATCTCATCTGGAAGTAAAAGCCAAAATTATCCACACAAGTGGAAGTTAAATTAAAATACTCCCAACCTCAATTCAGAATAACTTAAATATTTTTTTTAAACACTGACTATATGCCAAGCATCAAGCTTAGGAACTAGAGTGGTTAAAAGAAAAAGAAACTATCATTTACTAAGGATTTAGCTCAGGACGTTTTTCACACATTATCTCTCTAAATTTCTCACAACTTCCCTGTAAGGTAAGTAGTATCTTTTTTTCAAGTGAGGCTGCTAATAAGGTTCAGAATAGAGAAGTGGTCCCTAACCTAAAAAGGCTTACGATCTAACTGAACAGACAAGAAAAATATTTTCTTTTTTAAAGACAAAGAATAAACTCGTTAAATATCTCAGTTAGCCATACACAGAGGGTGGGAAATACAAAACAGATGAAGGAAAAGCATACCGTTAGTCACAGAATATTTTCCTTTAAAAGGGTTTCTAATATCCCTTCTCCTAAGAAGTGACATGGATGAGCAAAATGTAATGAATGAGCTGGGGAGGAGCATCTCTTCTGTAAACAATGTGAAACCGAAATTTGGGGACTGAAAGGTAAGTCTATGACAGCCAATTTAAGTACCAAGTCAAGGAAATGAAGAGTGTTAAGAGTGCCTTGCAATTAAGATTAAGCCATAGCTGAAAACAATGAGAACACGTCCATGCTTTTAGGGTGCTCCTGCCACCAAACACTCTCAAGCACAGGAGGAGAAACAAACAAAACAAGATCTAATAGTGAAGACTGATTAGACTGGTTAACACTGGCTTAGATATATGAAGTCAAACACCGATTTTCATAAGATAAGTGATAGGTCATCTGTTTCGCTTTGTGTATTTTGTTTCCTCAAACAGAATGTAAGTTTCAAGAGGGCAGTGTTTTCATGTTTTGTTCACTCAGATCAATGCCTGAAACAGCAGGTATTCAGTAAATAGCTGATAGTGACCTATCCAGAAGATCACAAATACCTCTGACATTCTAAAACCCAGCAACCTCACAGAAACAACAATAACTTAATATAGTATCAATACTTATTACTGCAACAACTAACGTTACTGGGCACTAACTCTGAGCCAGACCTCGTGATGCATTAATTTACAAAATCCTCTTGACAGGTACTACTCATATTCCCAGTTTTACAAGGAACATACACAGACCAGGTAACTTGCCCAAGTTCACAAAGTAACGCCACTGGAACCTGGGTCTATCATCTCCAAAGCTTGCTTCTCAACTACTATGTCACATACACAGAATTACAAGCATCCCTCTTAGGCAAAGCTAGGGAAATGTGGCCAAAGAAGGAAAAACAAAATTAAACAAAATAAAAAAGAAACCCCAGTGTAGTTGAAAACCCTTTGTCTGTCCCTTCTCCAAGCAGGTACTACAGATATTTTCCCACCCTAGGATACACTGATTATCCCAGACAGATTAAAACTTCAATAGCTTAAAGAATCCAGATGTTGAAAAGCTAGGGACTAATCTAATCAACATTTCAAAGGATGGTAGATAACATGTGGTAACACCCCACATCCACAACCTAAAGAAATAACAGGGTGTGACCTCTGACTAAGACTGACCTCAAAACTTCCGGTGCCATTCTCCCTGGTATCTGACCTTCCCTCCCTCTTTGGCTCTCTCTCCCACCCTCTGTACATCCCAACTCTCCTACTAAATGCCTGGCCTTAAAAAATAATCTGAAGTTTTGGGGAGACAAAGCATGAGAGACTGGACTCTGAGAAAAAACTGAGGGTTTTTTTAGTGGGGGAGATGGGTGAGTCTGGTGGTGGGTATTAAGGAGGGCACGTATTGCATGGAGCACTGGGTGTAGTGCATAAACACTGAATCCTGGAACACTGGAAAAAACAAAATTAAATTTTTTAAAAAACCTGAAGTTTCCTGTTTCCTGCCTTAAATTTCTAATCTAATAAATTAAAATTTTTATATTTCTCTAATGAAAAGAAATCTGCCTATGTTATACTCAATCGAAAAAGGCTCCTCACCACTCATTACAGTAGCAGTCCAAAGTTGACAGTCTCAAATTCACAGGGCTGTCAATTAAGAGACCACCAATCATGCAAAAGAAAACTGATAATCCACACATTTATTTATATAACCTTCTGGTATTACATGCAAAATAAATGGACAGGAATAAATTAAAGTCACTAGAGAGACTATGTTCTTCTCCCATCTACCCAGTAGCCTAGTCATTATCATAAAATCCTTCTTTGAAAAATCTCTGAGATGGAAAGAAGCATTAACTCCAACTGCTACCAACAAAGAAAAATATTTTAAATGACTTATTTTTTAAATGAGAATAGTATTATATTAACCACATAACTTACAGATCTATTAATATATAAGCCAATCTAACTTCTGCATTTACACCAAAATCTAAAGCAAACTGCCTTTAAAAGAAGTTATAGAAAGAGGACAAGAGGCAAGATAATCATTACTAAGAAATATATCTCAATATGTTTTCTGCCTTTCGATTTTTTTCATATACTTATCTTAAATATACAATTCTATTAAGTAAACAGACTATGAAGACATAGCCAAATTTCTCTCAAAATAGAAATACTTTCCAAATATAAAAACGATCAAGAAGCATTTGTGTCTTATACTGGCCAACAGAACACTGATTATGCCAAGCTGAAGGAAAAGTTATTTCTGAAAATTGATTTGTACTTAATAAAAACAAAGCATGAAAACAGAGTATCAAACACATATACTAATCATTTTAAGAAAGGGAGAAAACTAAAATTTAGTTAAAACTGAATCACATAAAATTCCTTTGATCAATTTGAGATGTAATGATACAGGAATGCCTGAGTGGCTCAGTCAGTTAAGCATATGCCTTTGGCTCAGGTCATGATCCCAGGTCCTGGAATAAAGTCCCGCATTGAGCTCTTTGCTCAATGGGGAGCCTGCTTCTCCACTTCCTTCTATTGCTCCCCCTGCTTGTGCTCATTCTCTCTCTCTCTCTGACAAATAAATGAATAAAATCTTTAAAATTAAAAAAAAGAAAAAAGAAATATAATGATACAGATAAAACTTGTTAAACTTCTTCATAATTTTTTAAAGCTTTTTGTTCCTAAGCGCTAAAGAGATGGACAGTTAAGAGACTTAGTAACTGAATTACAACCTGATATTTCTAAATAAACAATTTAAACCACAGTCACTTTCAGAGATAATCAATGAATTATTCAAAAAAGAGTCCTTTCTAAGTATTTCTGAGTTCTTTAGAGATGATTTCAAAATCTAGTATGTTCAAATTGGTCCTTCTTTCCTATAAATAATAAGCACAGCAGTCCATCATTTCTCCAGTTTTTAAGATTTTTTTTAATAAAACATTAAGGAATCATACACTAGTTCAGATACTTTTGAAAACACTGCAGAATTACTTTGGTATAATTTGTCAAACTCAAGGGCTGAATTTAAATGCTGGACAATATAAGGCCTGATTTTAGCCCTCTGTCTATATCATACCTTAAAAGATTTTTTTTTTTAAGATTTTATTTATTTATTTGACAGACAGATCACAAGTAGGCTGAGAGGCAGGCAGAGAGAGAGAGGAGGAAGCAGGCTCCCCGCTGAGCAGGGCCCGATGCGGGCTCCATCCCAGGACCCTGGGATTATGACCTGAGCTGAAGGCAGAGGCTTTAACCCACTGAGCCACCCAGGCGCTCCCATACCTTAAAAGATCTTTAAATTAATACTATCAGGAATGGGTCACATTACTTCATGTCAGCCACCCACAAAAAGTCTGAGAAGATACATACATTCTTCCAAAAACAAACCAGCAATTTACCTTCAGACTTCACAAGTGGCACTAACATATATTAATGAGTTCACTCAAGATGCTATAGGATGAAAAAGCCAGAAAACATAGTATCTTATCCAATGGTGATCCTCTCCACTAAAAACATTTTGTACTCTATCTTTCAATATTTCAATCTTCCTAAACCCAAGAGCACTCATGCAGAAAGGAGCACCTAACACAATACACTAAGTATATGTACACACAGACACACACACACACACACACACACAGTAAATGCTACCTCCTTCCAAAAACCTCATAGCTGTAAAAAAAAAGGGGGGGGGGAGGAGGAGAGGCAACACAGCATAGCAACAGAAACTGCACAATATCTGATTGATCCACTTAGGTGATGGAGAAAGAAAAAAAGATACACGAGCAATGAGGTCTCTTGTGCACTTCTGTTATTTTTCAACTACATGCATTGCAGGATAATGCAACATATACAGGCTCTCAGATTTTCTTGTACTAGCTAACTGCTTTAGAGAAATCAACTGTTAAACTCAAAAATTTTGAAGGATTATTTCAGAGAAATTGTTACTTATTAGTCATTCAAAATCCAGATCAAGTACAGATGTTCCCTCAAATATTTCACAATTCTGAAGGTGGAATAGGAGGAAATTTTAAATATACTTGTGTATAGTAGTACAATTTTAGAAAATATATATCCTACAATTTCCAGGAAATGTCCTATACATTTAGAAAATAAGCTCTACACATACTATGAAAGGTATCATGAGAAAGTGACAATGAGGTCTAAAGAGAAGATAGCAAAAATCTAAAAGTACATTAAGACATAAGACAGACTGGTTTTATACTTAGTGGAAAAAGTCTGCAAGTAGAAAGGTTTAACCCCAAAATTTCATTATTTACCCAAAACATGCTACCAAGTTGGACAAAGGCAGCTTTCAGCCAAATTGTACGGTAAAAGAAATTGTGTTTAGCACTCTTTACTTCTTAACTCTCTTCTTCTGCAAGGGCATCCTTTCAGGAATTCAGAGCAGTTGGCCCACCTATTTCCTGATCAAAACCTGCTCTTAGAGGGGTACCTGGGTGGCTCAGTCAGTTAAATGTCCAATTCTTGATTTCAGCTCAGGTCATGATCTCAGGGCCATGAGATGGAGCCCAGTGCTGAGCTGTGAACTCAGGAGGGAGTCTGCTCCTCACCCTCTGTTCCTTCCCCTGCATAAGGGGCATACTCTCTCCCTATCTCTCTCAAATAAATAAATCTTCAAAGAAAAAAAAAATGTGCTTTTAGAAAAAGATCATATAATTTATTTATCTTAGAGACAGCTGTGTAAAAACCATTTCTGTGTAAAAGAAACAACTGTACAGCTATTATAAAAAAAATAAGAAATAACAAGTGCTGGTAAGGACTGAAGGGAGGAGAACTCCCACGCACTGTTAATGGGAATGTAAATTGGTACAACCAATGTGAAAAACAGTTGTGGAGGTTCCTCAAAAAATTAAAAACAGAACTATCGTATGAGCCAGCAATTCCACTTATAGGTATATATCTGAAGAAAATGAAAATACTATTGCAAAAACATATATACCAATCCAGTGTTCATCATAGCATTACTTACAATATCCAAGATTTGGAAACAATCTAAATGTCCATCAATAGATGAATAAAGAAGATGTGGTATATATACACACAATGGAACATTAGTTAGCCATAAAAATGAATTAAATCTTGCCATTTGCAACACGGATGCACCTAGAGGGTATTATGCTAAGTAAAATAAGTCAGACAGAGATAGACAAATACCATATGATTTCACTTACATATGGAAACTAAAAAACAAAACAAATGAACAAACAAAACAAAACAGAAACAGACTCATAGATACAAAGAATAAACTGATGGTTGTCAGAAAGGGGGTATAGGACAGGAGACTGAGGAGATAGATAAAATAGATGGTGATGGGAATAAGGAGATACAATCTTCCAATCACAAAATATTAAAATGTGGGGTATAATGTATAGCACAGGGAATATACTCGATAATACGGTAACAACTTCGCACATGGTGACAAGACGTTACACTTACTATGACCATTTTGTAATGTATATATATAATTACTATGTGATACACCTGAAACTAATACAATATTGTATGTCAATTATTCTTCAATAAAAATATTCTAAAAAAAAGAGTTTATTATTTAAAAGCAACTTTACTCACCTGTTTGTAATGACAATTCAGCTAAGCTTTATTTAAAAAAAAAAAAAAAAAAAAAAAAGGAAAAAAATAATACACCACTCCTTTCCCTGACCCTCTAAAAGTGTCACTGATACAGAATATTTCTATTTGGAATATTTTCAGATATGAGATTAACACCTTGTATCTTTTAAATCACCACCTATCCTTAAGCTTAGGACAATGATAAAATTACCTGAAAAGACAAAAACTTAAAAATGTTTAGAAGAACAAGAATCCTTCCCTAATGAATAGGAAAGCAACGTTATAATGACCTTCTAAAAAGTACACTAAAATTGTCAGATTATGTATAGACTTTTTTAAAGAGAAAGGAAATGAAGTACCATTACATGTGTAGAAATACTATGAAAAATAAAAACAGGTTTGAAATTAACTAAAAGGTTATCATTATTGCAAGGGTCACCTCCTCCCCTGCCATAAATAGGGGAATCATGAAATTAAAAAAATTTATGAAGCCAGGGTAAAAATACACCATCATTGGGTGCCTGGGTGGCTCAGTTAGTTAAGCATCTGACTTTGGCTCAGGTCACGACCTCAGGGTCTTGGGATTGCTCCCTATTTGGGGCTCTCTGCTCAGTGGGGAGTCTGCTTGTCCTGCTGCCCCCCGTCCCAGCTTGTGTGCACAAGCTCGCTCTCTCTCTCTCAAATAAATAAATAAAATCTTTAAAGAAGAAAAAATACACCACCATCCAATGCAGGTATCTTTTGACATATGAAACAAATGTTTTGATATTAGCTATAATGTAAAATTGCACAGTGAATTATTCTTTCTAAACAAAACACTTAAGATAGATTCACCTAAGAAATTAAACCACGCTACATTTACCATTAAGAATATGCAAGATTTTTGGATATTCTTAACAGCAAAGATTTTTTAAAGTACACACTTAAGTTACCTAGAGGATTTGTTAAGAAAGAATACTTAACAAAACAAAAATTGTGCATCCAATAATTCTACACACTGAATTGACCACTGTAACAGTAACATTTTAAGAAACAGAAGTAACAAATCTCTTTTTTTTTTTTTTTTTAAGATTTTATTTATTTGACAGAGAGAGAGATCACAAGCAGGCAGAGAGGCAGGCAGAGAGAGAGAGGGAAGCAGGCTCCCGGCTGAGCAGAGAGCCCGATGTGGGGCTCGATCCCAGGACCCCGAGATCATGACCTGAGCTGAAGGCAGAGGCTTTAACCCACTGAGCCACCCAGGCGCCCCAGAAGTAACAAATCTTAATGTTCTTATAATTTGGCTACTATTTTCATCTGATTCAAACCAACCATAAACACTTTTAATTTTACATCTAAAGTAAATGCTTTACAATTATTTACAATTTGTTTGCAGAACCATTCAAAATTACACCCTTAAGTTTCTTCAAAGATACTTTCCAGCTATGATACGTAGCCAGGACATCACTTTATGCAAATTATTTATCTTTTAATAAAAAATGCAAATAGTTCCTACTTTTAGCTGCTATAGACAGCACTGCGCCTTGTTCCTCAAGTTCCCATAGTATTCATTACTCTGCAGGCAAACGTATTTGGAACTACAGACTTTACACAGAATCACTTTAAGACAGTACCCAAAGACCGTATCTCAGAAAACGGAGAACACCTAAAATAGCCAGTCCAAGTTTTGTAATGGAATGAAGCTCACACTCATACTGAATGTTAGTCTACTTGGCTGTTTTCTACACTAGCGTTCCATAAACTACGTAGTTTATACATAGTCGACCCTTGAATAACAAGGGTTTGAACTGCACTTACACATGAGTTTTTTTCAATAAATACAATACAGTATTGTCAATGTATTTTCTTTTCCTTACAATTTTCTTAATAAGATCTTTTCTCTAGCTTACTTTACTGTAAGAATGTGGTATTTAATATAAATAACCTATAAAATATATATTAGACTATGTTATCAGTAAAGCTCCCAGTCAAAGTAGGCTATCAATAGTTCAGTTTTGGATGAGTTAAAAATCATATAGATTTTCAACTGTACAGGGGGTTGGTAGCCCCAACCTCTCCATTGTTTGAGGGTCAGCTGTATAAGGTTCTATTGGAACATAGTCACACTCATTTGCTTACATACTGTCTATGGCTACTTTCACACCACAAGAACAGAACTTAATTGTTGCTCCAGACATAGTCCACAAAATCTAAAATATTTACTGACTGGCCCTCTACAAAAAAAAAAAAAAAAAATTCACCACTTTTTTACTCCTCCACACAATGAGATATCAGAGGCAACACATGACATCTCCAAGAACCCTCTCTAAAATACATGAATTGAGCATCTGTCAGCCTAAGTGTAGGCTTTTGGGTCTTCTGATGCTAAAACACAAATGCACTCCCAAGGCCCTTCAATCATCCTGTATCAATCCCAAAGTTGCCAAGGCAAAGCACAAAAGGTTATCACTCCCTCCTACCAGAGTCATACCCTTCCCACTACCTTCACTAGTAAATCATGTCAACCCAAAAAGACTGTCCTTTAAGTCCATCTAAACATGTTTCACCCGCATAAAATATATTGTGGAAAGTAGAGGATGGAGAAGGCACCCATATGGCATATATTCCAGTCCCATACCCTTATCCTAGAATCACCTGAGATCCAGCTCCCTATCTAAACATCCCTTCCCCAGAGAGTTCTGCCATTTGAATTAAATTCTTAAGAAGGGACCAAAGAAGCTACTAGGAAGGCGGTGAACTGAATGAACTAATGAACATAAAAAGTATGGATATGTATGGATATTCCCTATCTTACAATCCTTAATTTTGTTAGAGTCAACACTAAAAGCAAGCCCCACTAGCTGCAGATTTCACCACAAAAAAAGTCTTCCATGTCTCATGCTTCAAAGACAGCTGATTCTTTTTAAATGCCAAGTTGTTTTTTGTTTATTTGTTTTTTAATAAAAAGGTTAAAAAAAAAAAAGCATTTTCAGCACTGCTGTGCCAACACAGGGATATCCCCTCCATTGTATGGGACACAAAGACACACATCAACTGCAAGCAGGGGAAGCAGCCTTCTCTGCCAGCTATTTTTAGCCCTACTTCATCAGATTAAAGACCAAATTTAGGATAATAATCCTGGGCAAACTTTAAAAACATGAATTTTTATGAAAACAAATCTGTCCTTTTATGTATAAGTTCCTTAACAGTGAAATCCTATATATCCTTCTGACTTTAAATCAAGGGACCTATATACTCTACAAAAAGCTTGTTAGCTCCTTCAAAAATATAGATGCACATGTCCTAAGAATTGGTAGCCATGTTAAAGACTGTTCCTCCCTTTGAACTTTAAATCTTATCCACTTTTAAAACATTTTTTAGGGAGAGTCTCATTCATTTTCTGTTCTTATCATATCGTTGCTAACTTTAACAGATTCCCTTCCCCCAAAGTAAAAAGACACATTTTTCAGCTCCTTTACTCTGCAAGAAACCTTAACACTGTGAAACTGACTCCTAACTCTACATTTTCAGCATATCACTCATTAGCTTAACTATTTTTCTGTCTTCAGATTGCATCAGCACCAACTTTTTACCCTAAAATTTAATGTCAAAAACAAAGTCCACTGCCCCGTTTCTGAATTATTTTCTGTAAGAAACCACTAGTACCAATCTAAACTACTGGAAGCATCTTTCTCACCCCTCCCTTTGTACAGCTCTTCGAAGACCATGGTATAAAAATGTTGGTTCCCTAAAAAAAGAAAATCCTTCTTCAGGTAAAATGCTTCCCAATCTAGAATACAATTTCTCCTTAATCATCTAAAAGTACCTTCTCAGCAACATTGTTCTCAGTTGATTCTCTGGGCTGTACACATGTAACTGCACAAACACAAACACTAACTTCAAGCCTCCTCAACAACTTTCATCCATATTCCCAACAAGCTAACTTCCCAATTACATTTGTCCCTCACACCCACCAATTCCAAAAGTCTTAAACACTTTATCTCCACCAGCACCTTTCTTCCCAAAAGAAATCTTATTTCCCAGATTTGGTTCAGACACTCCAATTAGTTTTGTATAGTCCAACACCAAGACTTCTATAGATACATATACACTTATATCTATAAGCCACCAAACACAGTAGTGTGAGAGACAGTGTCATACATACAGTAGGATGACTTATAGTGTCATACTTACAGTAGTATGACATATAGTTTCATATACACCTCTTTCCTACAATTTTGTGCAATTTATGTTTCGTTGCCTATGCCATAAGTAAAAGCATCTCAAAGGCCTCTCAAATACTTTTGCTGTTTCTTTGCTACCCAAAATGCAATCAAACATTACCATGCTTTTTAACCAACCTATAGTCAAAGTAATAAAAATAAGTCTTAAAGTTAGTAAGCAACTTTGATAAGAGTACAAATCTACCCTCAAATTATAGTTTGCTGGTTTGTCTCCCTTTTCTCCCTGAAAAATAGCCTATGCCAGAGTAATTTCTCTTTCTCTCATCTTTGTAAAATATGGGATACATAACTTCCTCAAGTTCTCAAAAGAAGGTAACAGATCCAGAGACATTTGCTTTTGATTTGACATCTAACATTACACCTACTAATCAGTATTTCCATGTCATTACCCATTTAAAATAGAACTTAAGGCTCCTTACAAAAGTGTAACAAGCACAAATATATAAAGAGAAACAAAACAGCTGGAGAAGTTCCAGAAGGGGCAAAATGATCAAGGGATCAAAGTAATCATTCTAAGACTGACAGAAAGAGTCAGGGAAGACAATGGTAAAAAAGAATAATCAAAATACATAAAACCAAGGAAAGATGAACTCCAGCTTGTCATAGCATTTCTCAAAACAAAACCTCTGGATGTGTTTTGGATCTTTACAGAGACAGATTTGGGACAAATAAATGAAATGTTAAATAATTCAGGGGCTAACAAACTTGTAGAACTCACTATCTCAAAAGAGAAAAAGTATATATGAAAACACTATTGGAGAAAGTTTTAAATAAATTTAATTGAGATCCTGAATGGAGAAGTTAGCACGGACAACCCCAGGCTTACACTCATTACCACAAAGCAGTGGCTTCAGAGGGAGTGAGCCCACACTGTTGCCTGGAGGAGCCACAATTCTCAGTACTGTAGTACTGCCTATGTTCTGTTAAATAAAATTCCACCTTATGCTTAACCCTTAAGGTCTGTATAAATATATGAAATGGTAATTACTTTCTTGCACCTCAATTTGGCACTGATGAGAGGATACCTAAAATGCATACCAAAGATTTTATAAACTTCACCTTAAAATAATGGAAGGGAAAGGAAACTTTCATCTTTCAAAGAATTAAATATCAAAAAGTTTCTCCTCGTTTGACAGTGAAGTAAAGATAACTCAACCAAGCAAAGTGTCAAGTCATTCTGCCAAATAAAAAAGTGCTAGCAATTAGGACATACGCTACTTAAAAAAAAAAAATTTTTTTTAAAGCATTTGGATAGGGAAAAAAATGCAAAAACTTTTATAAACTGTTTAAGGTACTAGATGCTCTTCCCCAAGTAAGTCATGATTCATAAGAACTCAGAATCTTCTGAGTAATTGAAATCTGTTATAGCTTCCTGACACCTAGAAATTGGACCCAGGAAATGAGAAGGTAAAAAACTCCTGTACCATCTCTCAAGGAAGAACTGCAAATAAGACAGGAATTTCAGTTTCAGGGGTTCACAGGGTAAAAGGTTCCCTCTTGAGAACCCTAATAAGAGCTGCCCCGAAACAAAAACCACAGCACTGTTTCACACCCGGTGTACCAGGAAAAGGTGTATTACAGAGATGTCCTTTGTGTGCACATATGATTTGGCTTCCTCAATTTCCTTTGCCAGTTACCGGCCAGAAAGGTGCAAGTGTCCACTCTGGATAAAGATAGAGCTCCTCTAAGAGAAACCTGTAAGCTTTCATATTACCCGTACAAGGAGCTAAAATATCATAAAACACAAGACTACCCGATACCTCTTCCTCGCTGTAAAAATAAAGATGCACCCTCTGGTCCATACACTCCCAACACTCCTGCAAAACATCAGCAAAACTCCGAGGGGACGAACCGGACGGTATCCTCCCACTTTCTACCCCCTCGATTCCCTTTCCCCGGCCACTCACACTTTAGGGAAGAGCCGTGGCGCTGAGAAAGTGGGCTGGTTCCCTTCCTCCTTCGCTCTGAGGCAGCAGCTGCGGAAGGCTCCGGCGCGTTACTGAGGAAGAAGCGGTGCTTGTGTCTCTAAGCCAGGCGGTCACCCCGGGTCTCTTCCGCGCCGCCGGAGCAAAGGAGGCGGCAGCGGCCCCGCTTACCTCTTCTTTTCCTCTTCCTGGATCTCTTCAGGCTGTCTTCTGCCCGCCCTGAGCCACTTCTCCCGGGACAGTCACGTCTGGGAGGCTCCAGATTTTGCTCTTACAAAGTTTTCCTCTGGGCTGAGGCTGCAGCCGGCCCCCCGGGTCCCCCCCGGCCCCGCCGCCCTCGGGGCTGGGGCGGGGGAGGGGGCTCTAAGAACTCCTCCCGGAGTCCTGCCGAGGGGCCGGGGGGCCGGCGGCTGGCCAAGAGGAGAAGCCCCCCCCCCCCCCGCGAGGGGGCTCAGGAGAGGAGGAAGGTAAGGAAAGGACGGCGGCGCCTGTCCTGCTCTCCCCGCCGCCCGGGCCTCCGCTTCACATCGGGGTCCCCGCCCCCCCGGCCGGGGGGTGGTTGCTGAGCTTGGGTCCCCCGCTCATACACTCTGGGGCAAGATGCTACGGCCCCGGGCGGGTGGAAGAGGCAGCGGCGTGGTGGGGGACCCGGCCGGCTCCGCTCGGCGCCGCCCCCGCTCCCGGCTCCCGCATGTGTCGCTGCGGCTGGGACCCCCTCCCTACACGTTGGGGGTCCCTCGCCCCGCGCCCCGGGACGAGACAGAAGCTCCGGCCCTTCCTCAGCGTCTTCTCACCGCAGAGCAGCTGACTAGTCCCGGCCCGAGGTAGCCGCCTCCCTGCCCCCCAGCCGCCGGCTCCGGCTCCGGCTCCGGCTCCGGCTCCGGCGTGTACAGCCGCCGCTGCCGGCCGGGAAGGTGAGGGGGGGAGAAAAGGGGTGGCCGCGGCTCCCGCTGGTCCAGGTCAGAACGAAGGTCTCGGCGGTGGCCAGTGCACGGGGGCCGGGTCTCTCGGATGCTCCCTCGCTCTCACGCTCTCCGCTGCGGTGGCGGTAGCGCCCGGAGCTCAGCTCGCTGTCTCGCTCGCTCTGTGCGGGGCTCTCGCCTCACTCCAGAGAGGGGCGGGAGGAAAGCGGCGCAGGCGGATGACGCAAGTCACCTAGCAACCGCTCCCCTCACCCCCTCCCTTTTCTGTCCGCCAGGACGTTTCCTCCGCTGGCCTTTTTTTTTTCCCCTTTCTAACCACCCCGCCCAGGGTGACTCTGGCGCGCTCTGATGACGATCAAAGGGAAGAGGAAGTCGGGGCCCCGCGAGCGGGTGGGTGCGTCTCGGGCCGCGGGACTAGCCGCCGCTGCCGCCGCCTCTACGGCCGCGTCAGAATTGAAGAGAGGAAGGGGAGGAGCCGAGTGGAGCCTAAGCTGCCGCCTGATCTTAGCCCTGACCCCACGGCGGCGGGCAGAGCTTACTCTGTAGCGGTTTCCTTCAGGGCAGATGGTGGCTGCTCCTTTGGGAGCAAGGAGAAAGGCCCAGGCCGCGCGGCCGTCCTCGGGCGCGCACCACCCAAAGGTGAGGCATTTAGCCCCAAATGGGCCTTCGAAAACCCAGGCTGAGTGAGAACTTGCCCTACAGCCTGATCCGCTGCACCTGCTCCAGGGAGCGAGCGCCCCACCCTTCCCGTGGTGTGGGGCGAGACCTAGCACCCGATAACGTGTGGTCGGGCCGAGCAAATGTTTGATGAATGAATGAATGCCTCCCTCCGAGGCACTCGCGGAGTTCGGAGGAGTTGACGAAAGTGCAAGCGTTTTGTAAGCTACGTGGTATTGTAAAGATGAGAGTAGTAATACATCCCTTCTTCCCGCTCCCACCTCTACGATAGGAAATAGGGATGCAGTTTGCGTACGGAGGCACAACCTAAGTGTGTAAAGTGGGGGCGAATTGCCGAGACGAAGGAAGGGAGCCATCCTCCCGGAGACTGTAGGAAGAATTTTTACTTTTTCAGGAGGAGATGTTAGTGGTGTCTCAATTTTAGGAACCATTCTTGCTTGTATGAAGCTTTGGAGAGCTGATCTTGGTTGATAGTAAGTATCCATAACCATCACCAGGAAATGTTGGCCTGTGCTGCAGGTCTGACTCAAAGGCTCTTTCCTTTCTAAAATAAATATTACTATTATGCAGCTTTTCCTACAGATTTATCCTGGAAAGTAAATTCAAATTAAAACTCATGAAGTTGAAAGTGTAGTTCTCTAGGAAAAGAAATTTTGAGATGAAAGTCTCAGAATCTGTCTTGAACCTGTCCGGGTGAATACAGTGAGACTGAGATGAAAGCAGCAATGATGAAAGCAAGCAGATTCCAGAGTTCTTTTGCTGGACCCTGGCACACCCTACCTGCTCTGGAAGCAGCATTAATGGATATTACAAGTCTTTCGACTTCAGAGAATAAGGAGCAAGCTTTTATAGGCAGACTTTCGAAGCTCAGGGTTTCTACCAGCACCATATGCAAACAGTAGACCAAGGAAACTTCTGCCACCACCATATGCAAACAGTAGACCAAGGAAACTTCATTTTTATTAAAATGCTGCAGAAAAATTGATGGGAGTGGGAAGTGGATGTTGCAGAAGCAAGAAGAGACTCACAAAGAGCAGCACTTTCCCAAGTGTCCTTGATGAGAAGTTCCAAGAGCCAGGTTAACTATACTGCTTAAGCTACTGTGGGTTTGACTGCCTTGGCATGATCGATGCCGTACCATGTCCTTCCAAAAAAGACTCACAGGGAATCTGCCCTCCAAGTGGTAGCCCCACTTGGCTACAAAATAAATCTCTACCTGATTTTGCCCCCTCCCTAATCCTAGTAGAAATTGAATGAGTAAAATGCCCAGATTTAGGAGATTTTGTGAAGCTGAGCACCTCAGGTTTTAAGTCCTGTGGGGTTTGGATAAAAAGAATGCAAAAATCCTATGGTGTGGGGTAAGATTTAGCACACAATTGTGGTCGGGCTGAGCAAATGTTTAATGAATGAATAAACTTCTGCAGCCCAGCAGAGCACACGTCCAGAAAAGTGTGTACTGTACCACATGGGGTTTTTCAGCAGCCTGATCTGTTTTGTCAGTGGCTCCACCTTAGAACCTTAGTACTGAGAGACAGAAAATCACTCAAGAGATCCCTCATGCACCTACTTATGAAGTAATAGAAGCACTAAACTTACTGGGCAAAATCCACCCACCTCACCACCCAGTACTGGAAGAAACTGGAGGAAACAGCTGGAATTGGCATCTAGAGAGGAGGAAGTTCATACATTTCCAACTTGGTCTGCGTCTCCTTAGTTCTTTTACTTATCAATCCAGAGGAAAAAAACAGCTAGATTGTACAAAATTCCAAAAAATCTGAAATTTCAGGTAACAGTTCTTTCCCTGCTTTATCAGTTTGTTTGTGATAAAGATCTGCATACTGTTAAAATATAACAAAGGGATATTTGTGGAGGGTTCTTTTCTCCTGCACTTGAAAGCATGCTCTTATGAGAAGCTATTTTATCAGTGTATTATCATCCCACATCAGTGGTTTTTACTGTCAGGGATTTCATAAGCTAAATTATCTGGTAAAATTTCTAGAAATGCCATCTAAAAAGTCTTCAATTACTTTTGCATTTTTATTGTGAGATACACATTAAATGCATACAGCAGTTATTTGTTATAAAAGAAACCTGCTTGTGACCAACTACATCAGCAAATGGAACATTGCCAGCATTCTAGAAGCCCCCCTAGTGACCTTCCTGACCACAACTCTTTCCCTCTCTTTTAGAGGTAGCCATTGTTCTAACTTTTGTGATAATCATTTCCTCGCTTTTCTCTATTTTTTCATAAGCATGCACCCCTAAACAATATGTTGTTTCGTTTTGCCCTTTCTGTTGAACTTTATTAAATGGAACAACATAATGTGTAATCTCTTTGCTTGCTGCTTTTGCACAATGTCAAAATCCATATTTTGTTCAGGTCATTCATATAGTCGTAATCTGTTCATTTTTAATTGCAGTGTTCCATTGTAGCAGTATGCTATAATTTATTTAGCCATTTTATTGTTGATGGACATCTGGATTGCTTCCAGTTTGGGACTGTTAAAAGTGCTGCTGTGAATATTCTTCGTCTGTGTGTATTCCATCACATTTATATCAGTTTCTGTATGGTATATACCTGGGAGCTTTTTCTAGAGTGTTATACTCATGCCAGCCATGTATGTGAGTCCATTACCCCCCACCCTCAATCCCACTCAGTATTGTCAATCCTTTTGCCAGTCTGGTGGATGTATAGTTAGTTGTATGTCATTATGGTTTTAACTTGTTATCTCTGATTGCTGATGTTATTGAGTCCTTTCCACATACCAACTAGCCATTCGGATTCCCTCTTGTGAAGTGGTTACTACCTTTTTCATGCCCAGTATCTGAGATGCCAGATTTCCCAAGATCCTTTTATAGTCCACACTTGAACAATTTATTTCGGGTAAGGTAATGCTACCAAATGAGTCATATTTGGGACAAGTGCTTTCCAAAATATAGCTTACTTAATTATCTTCTATGAATTGGCTTATATAAACTTCTTAAAAATAGACTCAGGGCACCTGGTTGGCTCAGTTGGTTAAGCATCTGCCTTCAGCTCAGGCAGGTCATGATCCTGGAGTCCTGGGGCTAAGTCTCCTTTACCCTCTGCCACGCCACCTGCTTGTGCTCTCGCTCTCTCTCTCTCTCTCTCTCTCTCTCAAATAAATAAATAAAATCTTAAAAAATATATATGTGACAAGACTATTTTTTATTTTACTTTTTGCCTTCCAAAATAATCCCATGCTTTCAACTTTCATTGCTGGAATTTCTCATGGTTGTTTTGGGTTTTGTTGTGATTTAGTTTCTGGAGTATGTAAAAGAGATTTTTATTCTCTTGACTCTATGTAACTGATTCCTGTTCTTTGTCACTTTGTATGTTATAGGCAACTATGTAACAAATTATTTCCCCAGCACAGATTTCCTTTTCATTTCCCAGTTTCATTCATTTTATAAAAGTCACAGTGACTTTTTCTTTATTTCTGAAGTCCCTGCTAAAATAAGGGTTTGTTGGGGGGTGTTTTTTAATTTCACTCAGTAATATCAAATACATACCATTCATGTCTCTACCTGGCAAATTTCCCCAATGTATTCTCTTTGGTTGTCTTTATCATTTTCATATCTTCCAGTTCTTTGTGTAGAATCAGTGATGTTTTCTGATTTCTCATCTTAAGATGAGACCCAGAGAAATTATTTTACATAGGATCAAAAAAGCAAGTAAATAGGATGCCTGGACTCCGCCCCAAGTCTTCCAATAGTATGCTTGCCATTATATCACACTGACTCAGTTTTCTGGAGGAGTAAATAAGTTCATTCCAGTGATTATAGAATATTGTTCACTTCCACATGGCAAACCTCTTATTCTATCATTGAATAAGATTTTTTCATTAAATAAGATTGTTTCATTTTTAAACCTAACAGCTTTAGGATCAGATTAAGGGTGACATAAATAAAAATAAATACAATTTTTAAAGATTATTAGAAATAATTTTTAAAAAGGAATTATAAGGATACTTGTTTTAGTATCTTTTTTTAAGATTTTCTTTATTTGAAAGACAACAAACAGTGGGAAGGGCAGAGGGAGAGAGAGAGAGAAGGAAGTAGATGCCCTGCTGAGCAGGAAGCCTGATGCAGGCAGGGCTCCATGCTCCACCCCAGGACCCAGAGATCCTGACCTGAGCCGAAGGCAAACGCTTAATCGACTGAGCTACCCAGGGCCCCTGGATATGTGGTTTAAAAAATAAGGTTTCTCCACTTTTTCCTTCACTAAACCCACATCACCTCTCCAGAGAACCACTGTGCTTCCTTAATGTCTGAGAAAATTATTACACAAAGGAAAGCAATTGTTAGTAGTGTCAAATAATTAAGGAAACATCTTTGGATTTGGTGATCGGCTCCCTAATAATTTCATAATGCTGTTAAAAATGTTGAATGTCAGAACATAATGACATTTGTAAATCCAAGAACAAATCAACCTAGAAAACCCACCGGCTGCTTGATGAGATCACCCCTGTTTTTGCCTTTACCATAAACTGGACTTGCAAAAAGATTGACTGTAAAAATGAATTACAGTGACCACTAGTTTTAATGGAAAATAAATAAATCACTTATAATTTTTGTTAGTTTAACCTGAGTTTCAGAAAAACCCTTCCTTTGGTTTTGTCATTAATAATCACAAAGTATTTTTACCTAATAAAATCCTACCAAGGTAGGATTGGTTGTAACTTAATCCTGGAGAGCAAAGGCTTTTAAATGTTCTGGCTTAAAATTCAAGGTTGAGTTACTGAATTAACAGTAGGGAGTTGCCAAAGGTACCAGACAACTTCCAAAACGCAGTGATATATAGAAAGTGTGAAAGTGTTAGAATATCTATCATAAGCATAGACTTTTCACATTCACTTCACAATTCAGGGAACAAAAATGTAATTATCACCTACTATTTCCTAGCACTTAACGAAGTGCCGAACATATAATGGTGAAACAGACCTAGCTTCACAGAGCTTACAGTCTACTCCTTAGTATGAGCTGGGTTTGATACTTGACTCCCGTCACTACCATCTAAAACTATTTGTTCTATATTACCATCTGATAATCTATAAGTAAATGGGTAACTGCTTTTATTCTCTTCGTAAGCAAATAATCAGTCTTGTCATTTTTCAGAATTTCACAGAAACACTGAAAAGTAGTATAATGCATGTTTATTTACCTAGATTCGGTCATTGTTAGTATTTTGCTACATTTGCTTTAAGCACTTTTTCCTGAACCATTCGAAACTAAGTTGCAGGTATAATGTGACTTAGAGTACTTCAGCAGAAATCAACCTCAATCTTTAACCTAAAAAAATTAACAAAAATCTGTATCTAAATATATAATTCATATTTAGATTTCTCTAATTGTCCCAAATAGTTTTTCCAATTTTACTGGGCTATAATTGACAACACTATTTAAGGTGAAGGTGTACTGGGGCACCTGAGTGGCTCAGTGGGTTAAGCCTCTGCCTTCAGCTCAGGTCATGATCCCAGGGTCCTGGGATGGAGCCCCACATCAGGCTCTCTGCTCAGCGGAGAGCATCCTTCCTCCTCTCTCTGCCTGCCTCTCTGTGTACTTGTGATCTCTCTCTCTCTGTGTCTGTCAAATAAATAAAATCTTAAAAAAAAAAATCTTTAAAGTGAAGGTGTATAAATGTGATGATTTGAAGGACATGCTTATAGTGCAAGGATTACCCAAATAAGGCTAGTTAACACAGCCATCACCTCACATAGTTATCTTTGTGTGACAACATTTAAACATTTCAGATCTCTCTTAGCAAATTTCAAGTATATTTTTCATAGCTTGTGCCCTCCCCCAACCTGGATCCAATCAAGTTTCACACATTGCATTCTACAGTCATATTTAAATGTAAATATGTTTAGAGAAACTAAAAACTGGACTCTCCAATAATATTTGGAAATAATCGTTTTTACATTATGTCATTTCTTTCTATAACAATGTTATATTTAAGTCTAAGAGCATTGTGTATTTTTAGTGGAGGATGGTTTCCCTTCATTCCGTAGCTTTTCACTCACCTTTGAAATCACTTAATGCAGCTCTAATAAGTGCGGAACTCACTCACTGAGATACTGAGCATTCCCCTATTTTCTGAAAATACCCTATACATTTTCTTTGATACTATTTCCTTCCACCTTTGCCTCACCATGCTTTTCCTGGAAAGCTCTGATTTTTCTCCTGCCCAAAATCCTTATTACCACTTTTCTGTCTCCTTGAATTTGTCTTAACTTTCTAGAAACCCTTTCCAGAGCATCCAACTGCACATTTCTATCTTCTCTTATTCTCCACCCACTTTTCAGGCTACTATAACTTCTTAGCTCTCCCAGAAACTGCACATGATTTCCTCTACCAAAACCCTTTCACTAGGAATCCTTTACATCAGAACCTAGCTGATTCCAAAGAAGGGGCATAATATTTGTCATGAACTTAGGAATGTGGTTATTCAATCTTCACAAAACTCTGCAAAGTAGGTGTGAGATGCCCGCATTCCTTATTCCTCTCCCTGACCACATAGGAAGACTGTCTCCCAGCTCCCCTTGCTATTAGGCTGGGACCATGTGATTGGTCTGGCCAGGAGATGTGGGCAAAAGTAAAGTGGGTCATTCCCAGGCTTGATTCTAAAGTCTCCTGAGAGACAATCGGCTCATGACTTCTCCCTTGTCTACAATGCTTAAAAGCAAAGGATGTTAAGATACTGGGTTACATGTATCACAGGACTTTAGATTCTTTAGCTGCTGCGTAGAGGAGTTCTAGCTCAATCAGGCAGTGAGCTGAGCAGAATGTAAAGGTGTATTAAGTTTCTGAGTTTAATACCAAGTTATCATTTAGAAACATAAAGAATAGCAAGTCATTGTGTTAATATTCTAGTCTAATGAGGTTGGGTTATATAAGCTTTTACAACCTAAGAATGCAACCTCCCTTTGTTAAACTGTTTTTACAGAAACATGAGTTCTGAGTTCCAATCCCAACTATAAGAGAACTTTCAGAGAAAAGAAAACAGAAACTCTAGGGATTGTTGCCTCTGTGAAAGAAGTACCACATATTAGAACACCAGTACCCTTCAGGTATTTGTTTAACCCTGCCTTTTCAACAAATGGGCTGCCATTTCAAAGATGAAGAAATCCTCAGGTTCTCCAGCTTTTTATTCCAGGGTTGACATTTCTTTTAATAACCAAATAAAATGTCATGACCTACCATCTTAAATGCTATGAAAAGTTCCGAGCCAGCTCTCTGTACTGTGGCTGGCTTGTTCAAATTATTTCAATGCTGTGCCCAGCGCTGGACACTACTGTTTAAGTTCATCAACATGAGACTGTTCTATGTCGTGGACTTTTAGGCTGAAGGGTAATAAGTGGTTATCATAGTATAAGAACCAACTTATAGTACAGGAAACAACTTCAAAAGCAATGTCAGATATAACTTTCCCTAAAACTATTGGCCAAATGCAACCTGAAGGATTTCTTTCACTGATTATGTCTTTCCTTGGGTCTCTCCTAACTCCTGTATTATATAAGGGTACAAATCCCATTCATGAGGCCTACACTCTCATGACTTCATCTGCTCCTAATTACCCCCCAAAGGCCTCACCTCTTAGAACCACATGACTGCACAGCAATGAGGTGTGAGGACAGTGAGGGGTGAATATATCAATGTGTGAACATTCAATCCATAATACCCTTAGAGCTGTTTTTCTTAAAACGACCATCCATCTAAACCCCAGAAATAGCTACCACTTGTTTTTCTTTGAAATAGCAATTTTCCTTAATGTTTTGCATACAAATATCAGTAATATGTGGAATTCTCTTTTGGTTCTTGTAGCTTAAAAATACTAGCAATTTAATTTCAAGAGCATTTTTAAATAAATGAATTTGTGATCTCCAGATGGTTGGCTTTTAGTCTCTTACATCATCATTGCAAAAGACATCATATTAGTGGCATTTTAAGCTCTTTTTTTAGATCAATGTCTCAGAATGATTAAATTTTCATTTCCCTATTAAAACCCAAAATAACCACTTTTATTTATTTTCAAACCATCTGAAACTTACAGGAAAGTGGTAAGCACAGTCTAGAGAACTTTTTTGTCTTGAGCCGTTTGGGAATAAATTGCCAACTGGATGTCCCATCACGCCCAAATACTTAAGCGGGTATATACAGGACATTCTCTTACATAATCACAGTGCAGCCATCAGAATCAGGATGTTAACAGTGATGATTCCTGCCACCTGATCCTGGGATCCCTTTCCCCCCCCCTTAAATTTCATCATTTGTCCCAGTAATAACCTTGATAGCAAAACAGAGGATACACTTCACAATGTGTGTTGTGTTCAATTGTCACATCTCTTTAATCTCCTTAAGTCTGAAATGTTTCCTCAGTCTTTTTCTGGCTTTCACAACTTTGATACTTTTGAAGATTACTGGTAGTTCTTTTGTAGACTCTCCCTCAATTTGGGTGTGTTTGTGTTTATCAGGAATATCACCAAAATAGTGCTGTTCTTACTCTATTTCATTAGGTGCCGCTCAATTTGTTTAATCACTTGATTAAAATGATGTATGCTGGGCTTCTCCACAATATAGTTACTATTTTTTCCATTTGGAATTAATAACTATTAATTTTGTGAGGATACTTTTGTGGAGATACTTTAGCTCTAAATAAATACCTTATTCCTCATCAAACTTTCATTTTACTATTTATATCCTTATAGGCTCTTAGTTCTCTCTCATTTGATAAGTTATAATCTGTTACTATTATTGTTTATTTTGATGGTTAAGTTGTCCTATATTTGGCCAGTGAGAACCCTTCCAAACTGGTTTCTATGTCATTTTTCCCATCATTCCTTTAGTATTTTTTTTTCCTAGCCCAATAAAATGTTCCAGACTCGTGTTGTACTTTTTTTGCCCCAGTGTTGGATGTGGCCCTTTCTCCAAAGGATAAGGATCACCAAATAAAACAAAGGTTAATCGGTTAAATTTGAATTTCAGATAAATAATGAATAGATATTTGGCATAGGTGTGTTCCATGCAATAATTTCTTATTTGCTAAATATCTGCTATATTTTTAGATGATAAATCTGGCACCCTACCAAGGAGCCTAGGTCCCTTTAAGTGGTAAATGGTATTTAGAAGCCACAATTTGGGTGGATCTGCTTGTTGCAATTTAAGTCCACAGCTCTCAGACTCTCTTGATGGGCAGAGCTAGGGAATATGTATACAGACACACAGACATTTACATCTGTATTTATATATCACCACTGATGCCATATAAATATGGATACAGTATAATCCATGAGTTTACACTAATAATATCTAATTCCAATCCAACACTCAGGGTTTATTCCAGTTTTTTCTTTTTCCATATTTATGACTTCATTCTCCTAGGGTGAGAAACCTGACTTGCATTATTCTTAATATACTTACTTATTTGATCCATCCCTTGGTTTATAACCAAATTCACACCACAGCCACTGCCCCTGGGCTCTGACCCCTCACCACAGGCTGCCCCACAACACGGATGCCCTCTTCACCTTGCTTGGGATCTGCCCCTTCCCCTTCTCATGGTATGCCACCTCTCTGCATGGATCTTCTCCTCCCCCTGCCCAGGCTTGGCCACCACATACCGTGTGGAAGTCCTCGTCGGCCTGCTCAGAATTTGATGCCACACAGGTCCTTCTCCCCATGTGCTCACCCTCCTCACCTGGCTTTATGCATGAATGTCTTTAAAAATAAGTGATACTTGAGTATGAAATACCATATTCCTCTTATTACTCAAAACACAAGCTGAGGTTTTTCAATATAAAAGAAGCTTTGACAGACACACCTGGAAAAATACTTCCTCACAGATAGTTGTAGTCATTTGCATTGATGCTAACTGTGACATATTGACTAATAGCAAAAATCCAAGAAAAGGCAACATTAGAAATGTAGAGTACTGTTGAAAAACACATGTTTGTTCTCTATTCCCTCTCAAAGCCCCCTAAAATAATAGCAAAGGAATAAAAAGTTATAAAAAAGAGTACAAAGAGAACAGGAGATAAGATAATAGGAGAAAAAAGATGTCAGGAAATTCTAGAAAATAGTGGGTAGGCAGGAGCAACTCATTTCAAGAAAAGGAAGCTAAAACCTAAGTTTCTGCAGCAGAGTGGTCTGCAATAACCAGCCAATTCCTGGTAGGGAACCCTAGAAAATGGCAAAATTGAAGTTATTAGTTGCCTCTGAGGGCACAAACAGGAAACAGGCTTTTTCTTACAGATGAATGGCAAGCCAAGGATGACCCAAACATTTGAGGAAAGTCTAATGTGAAAGTAAAGGAAATTAAAGAAAAGAAAGAAAATTAACCTGGAGGAAACTGAGATCATACAGAAGAAGAAAACTATCATAGACTGTGATAAAACTTTTTAAAGACAAAGGGCATTACCCAATAGTGTGTGTCTGTGTCTGTGTGTGTTGAGATCATTAAAGACTCATCTTTAATAATAGGAACTTAATAGATGACATCTTGATTTGAAAAATCATGACACATCTGTATGAGCATGTTATCTGGATGCAAATACTATGAGGAAAAAGCACCTGAAGAGTAAGGACGCCTGGGTAGCTCAGTGGGTTAAGCCTCTGACTTCTGCTCAGGTCATGATCTCAGAGTCTTGGGATGGAGCCCCGCATCGAGCCCCGCATCCAGCCCCGCATCCAGCCCGGGATCGAACCCCGCATCGAACCCCGCATCGGGCTGTCTGTTCAGCAGGGAGACTGCTTCTCTCTCTCTCTGCCTGATGCTCTACATACTTGTGATCTCTTTATCTCTCTCCAATAAATAAATAAAATCTTAAAAAAAAAAAAAGGCACCTGAACAGTTGAGAGTACTTGTCTCTAAGAAACCCACATTAGATGAGGGAAAAATCAGGGGACTTTTTATTTTTGTTTGTTTGATTTTTTTTTAAATTTTATTTACTTATTTGAGAGAGAGAGAGAGAGAGCACCAGCAGGAAGAGGGGCAGAAGAAGAGGGAGAAACAGGCTCCCCACTGAGCGGGTACTCCATCCCAAGGCCCTGAGATCATGACCTGAGCCAAAAACAGATGCTTAATTGACTGAGCCACCCAGGCACCCCCCTTGTTTATTTTTGTTATTGTTTTTTATGAGTCCATATACTACTTGGATAAAAATAAGAATTTAAAGATTGTATGTACAGATTGAAATATCTCAATATAGCACAATTTTGAAAAGAAACAGGCTCTAGTGGAAAGAACCAGAATTCGATACCTAGATTCAAGGACAATTCTGCCCTTTCATTACTTATATAAATCTGTGAGAATTTTAAGCCTTGAGACTCAGTTATACATTTATAACTTGGGGATAATAATACTTGCCCTACTGTGTTAGTTTATAAAGCCTGCCATAACCAAATACCACAGACCAAGTGCCTTAAACAACAATTTTATTTTCTCACAGCTCCGGAGGCTGAAAATCCATGATCAAGGGGTCAACAGGATTGGTTTCCCTTGAAACCTCTTTCCTTGTCTCTCAGACAGCCATCTCCTTGCTGTATCCTCAGATGGCCTTTCCTCTGTGGGAGCTCATCCTTGGGGTCCCTTCTTCTTCTTACGAGGATACTAGTCATGTTGGAATGGCCACATCTTAATTTAATCACCTCTTAAGTGATCTTATCTCCAAATACAGTAACATCTGAGGTACTGGAGATCAGGATCTCTGTATGTGAATTTTGGGGAAACGCGATTCAGCCCATTACACCTACATTCTACATCCATTTGTTTGCTGGGGTTTACTGGGGCTCCTACATGTTCCATCGTGTGCCGGCCAACGGGGACTGAATGAGAGGATCAAATGAGATAATGGTCTTTGAAACAAAAAAAGTGTTTTTAAATTAAGGCACAGCCCATCTGACCATAATTCTTTGCTTACAGGAAATAACTAAATTGGAACTAAATCAAATGAAGAAGATGGGAAATCTCTAAAAAGGAAGAAAACAGGAAGAGTGGACTAATTTATTAAACAGCACCTGGTATGTGCCAGGCACTGATTATAAAATTTATATAAATTATCTCATTTAATCCTTAACTCTACCCTGCTGGAAAGACATTATCAAAATCATTTTCCTGGTGAGAAACCTATCACTCAGAGACTCAATAAGTTCCCTAACTAAGGTTGTACAGCCAACCTGACTTGAGTTTGCATCTATCCGATGCTTCTGCTCTCTACTGTGAGTCACAACAGAAAGGAGTTATGGTTAGGCTTTATTTCTTTAGATTATTTTTGTTAAATATTGAATGCATTCAACATGTGTAACTTATCTGTATAGAGTATAACAATAAAATGAGCACCTGTGTATTTACAACCTGACTTGAGAGAGAAAATATTATCAATGCCATAGAAATTCTGTTATATATCTCTCCCCCTCCCTATTCTTTTCTCTCTTCCTTTCTTAACCGTTATTCTAGTTTATTTCTAAGGTGGTTTTTTTTTAATCTGTTATTTTTAGGTGGTGGGGAGTGACGGGAGGAGGAGAGAGAGAATCTGGAGCTGACTCCCCACTGAATGAGGACCCCGACTCGGGAGTCAATCCCACAACCTGAGATCATGACCCAAGCCAAAATCAAGAGTCAGACACTTAACCAATAAGCCACTCAGGCACCCCTATGCTAGTTTTGAGTTTACTAACCTGTCTCTCTCTCTCTCTCTCTCTCTCTCTCTCTCTCACACACACACACACACACACACACACTTACATTTTCATTTTGCATGTTTTTAAAATCCAAACAATTCATGTGTTCTTCTGGAACTCACCTACCCCCCATCAAATTTAGGTCCCTAAAATTAATTCATGTTGATGCATGTGACCATACTTACATCCCATTGCTCTTGATGGCCTAGTGCTGCCAACTTGGCCTCAAGAATCCTGTTATGTCCATTGACTCTGAGGTATCTCTTATCATCAATCTTGATCTAGAGGTCAAGAAATTTTGAGCTTCGCAGAATATACTTGTACAATCTTACCACTTTAGTGAAGGGAGTGTCCTCTGAGCCCTCCCAGGAAATGTTGCTAGCTGGCAGGTTCTCTAGTATTACATAATAAATGCATTCTTAATTTTTTTTTTTTTTTACTCCTTCCTCATCTTTCCTCTAAGAAATCCCCAGCATCTTCATCTCATGATTGTTTTCAAGTTTCAAAGAGCCACTTTTGCAATGTACTGGGTATAGTTTTAGGTATTCTACCAGGACATAAAGTCGTGAATCACTGCACTAGGCACCCTTATTGAGAAACTCTCCCCATCCAGCCTTATAGTCAGTGCTCCCTGATCCAGCACCTTTAAGTTCCATTTCCAGGCCAATTCTCCCAGTTCCTGCTGGTACATATCTGACAGGCGCTGCAGTGCTCTCGGTGAATAATCCCTTTCTTCACGTAGCAGTATTTCTCTGCTTGGCTCATAATAAGACTTCTAATTATTGGTCTAGAGCAACAGAGACAAGGAAAGATCTTGCAGACAAGTGTCATCTTGCAAGGCATCTGCCCTACGTAAAGCCTTTGCACAATCTCCCGGCAATCAGACACTGGCTTCCTCTAGCAAGAGGAAGGGCTCCAGAGAATTCTGGCCCAGAGTATCCAAAGGAATCTGAAGTCTTTAATCCCATCCATCCAGCCATTCCCATCAGAGGTCACAGGGCTCCTCTTCTTTCCTTTCAAGTCCCTAACATTAGCCTAAGAAACCTTCAGGGCAGTGAATTCAATCTCCTGCTACACCAAAGATCAAATGTGAGGTCTTTTCAGCTTAGTCTACTCTGTCCACAGGAGATGAGACTACCTTTAAAAGACACGAGGGAAGATTTCTGGCCTTCTTTAAAACTGTGTTCTAAATTAATGGTTACCTGATCTGAGCCTGTTATTTTCTTCCTTCATGGCTCCTCCAATAGCTAACAACAAATCAACTTCAAAATTCTAACAATTTCTATTGCCCCCCCCCCATAGATTGTAGCTCAAGAGCTAGTCTATAGGCTGGTGCATTTTCTTACACTTATACACTATCCTGATTCATCACAGGTCAGACTCTTAGCAATAATGATGTGAGGGCATGCCAGAGATTATCAACAGCAACCGGGTCTTCATTGCCCTCTGACCAGCAAATGATCCAATTCTAGAACCCTATTCTGATGGTCCCCTTCCTTGCGTCACTTCTTCAAACACACTGGCTTGGGCGGGGTTCCTCCAAAACCAAGGATCTGAGTACAGGTGGCATGTTTGAAAGGGAAAATGTGATTTCGAGAAGTACTGGCAGAGGAATGGAGAAGTGAGACAGGAGAGGAAAGAGTACAGAGCAATTTATTGCACAAGGTGCTGCTGAGGACAACTGGAAATCAATCCCATAGGGGATCTCTGGGAAACATGGGGAATGCACATCAAAGTTGTCCTACCCAAGGAGGCAGAGAAGCTAGGATGTTTGTCCTTCACCTTCCATTGTCATTGGCTGAGGTCTGTTCCCTGACCATGGGCCTGCCCCATATTCAGATAAAGAGAAGCCACAGACAGAATCACAAGCACTTCCAATGAGATTGGCTTGTACTGGATTATTCCAGAGTACCTAAAGGGTGTGTGGGTGAGGCACCAATGTCTGTCAGCTATACCTTCTCTGACTTGCTTTCTAAAATAACACACACTCCTACAATGGAATATTACTCAGCCATAAAAAAGAATTAAATCTTGCTATTTGCGACAACATGGATGGACCTAGAGGATATTATCTGGAGTGAAGTAAGTCAGACAGAGAAAGACAAATACAATATGATTTCACTTACATGTGGAATCTGAAAAACAAAACAAATGAGCAAACAAAACAACACAGAAACAGATTCATAGATACAGAGAACAATCTGGAGATTGCCAGAGGGGAGGCAGATGGGAGAATGAGCAATACAGGGGCAGGAGATTAAAAGGCACAAACTTCCAGTTTTAAAGTCATGGGGATAGAACATACAGCATAGAGAATAGAGTTAATAATATTGTAACAACTTTGTATGGTGACAGATGATAGCTTGATTTATCATGGAAATTATAATGTAAATAAATGTCAAAGCACTATTTTGATACCCGAAACGAATACATTATTATCAACTACCCTTCAAAATAAATAAATTAATTAAATAAAATAACACACACCACATCATCATCCTTTACTATTCCACTGCTTTTTAAAAAAATTATTCACAACAATATTTCTACCTGGAATTCTATTATATTTATTTGTTGCCTCCCTCTACCATGTACACATTCAGTAAAATGTAAGCCAGAGACTTCATCTGATTTATTCGCTGCTATATGCTCCATGCCTACAACAGTGCCTAAAACATGGCATGCACAGAATAAATATTTTTGAGTGAATGAATGAAAAAAAGTAGTATTTGCAATGTGGCTTGAAAACACTCGACCTCTGTGGTTATGGAGTCAGGAAGAAGGAGGTCAGGGTTTCAGAAGAGGGTCTTTTGAGCAGAGCCATGAAGGATGAGCTGTTCTGCAAATATTTTCTCCCATTTTGTGGCTTGTCTTTCTCATTCTTTTGACATTGTCTTTCACAAAGCAGTTTTTCATTTTTATGAAGTCCAGGTTATGAATTATTTCTTTCATCGATTGTGCCTTTGATGCTGTATCTAAAAAGTCATCACCGTAGCCAAGATTATGTAGGTTTTCTCCACTATTATTATTCTGCGGACTCCCCCCCCCAATCAATAATTTATTCTTTTTCATTGCTGACTTCTATTGTGTGGGCATATCATTATGTGTTCATTTACCCGTTGATGGAGACTTGAGCCATCACATTTCTTTTAGGTCATTATCTAAGGGTTAAATGATGGGTCATTTGGTTGGTACACATTGAACTTTTACGAACTGGTTCAGCTGTTCTCCAAAGTGGTTCTATCATTTTGCATTCCCACTAGTAGTACATGAGAATTCCAGTGACTCCACATTCTCCCAAACACTTG
Source organism: Enhydra lutris kenyoni (assembly GCF_002288905.1). NCBI lineage: Eukaryota > Metazoa > Chordata > Mammalia > Carnivora > Mustelidae > Enhydra > Enhydra lutris. The sequence goes on along the minus strand of NW_019154087.1, from coordinate 61,974,803 downwards.
ATATCATTAGTATTTTTAATCTTATCTATTCTAGCAGCTCTATAGTGGTATCTCATTGTGGTTTTAATTTAAACTTTAATTTTTATGAAATCTAATTTATTGATTTTTTTCATTTATAGTTTATGCGTTTTGCATGTGTTCAAGAGTTCTGTGCCAAACCCTAGGCCACTACAATTTTCTCCTCTGTTTTTTTTTTTTTATAGAAAGTTTATGGTTTTAGCTCTTACATTTAGGTCTCTGATCAAATTCAAGTTAGTTTTTGTATATGATCTGAGGCGAAGGTTGAAATTTATTGTTGCTCTCAGTTAAGACGTGTACTTTTTCTAAATCAGGTGTGGGTGGTAAAATTGAATATAGAATGGATACCAGTGAAAGATTCAGAAGTAGAAAAAAGACTTGGTGATTAACTATAGCCTAGGTTTTCTTCAGGAGAGTCTTGATTTTCACTTTCTGTCCTTTCCCCTCTCCCCAGCTATGATTATTAAAAGAGGTTCAGATATACAGGGAAGTTGAGAAGAACTTTTATAAACCCCCTTATACCTACCATGTAGATTCAATAGTTGTTAAAGTATTTCCACATTGCTTTGTTTAATTGTCTTTCTGAACCACTTGAATGTAAATTGCTAAAAAGCAAGACACTTTATACACCTAGTGCTTTAACACACAATGCTAGGATAATCTTCTACATAAAAGATTGTGTAATTAATCATAAAATATTACCATTTTCACACGCAAGAGAATTAATAGTTATTCCCTATTGTCATGTAGTACCCAGTGTGGTCTAGTGTGGTTTCTAGTGTTTTCAAACCAGAATCCAATCAAGTTGCTTCTATTGCATTTGGCTCTTAGGTCTCTCTAGTCTTTCCAAATCTAGAACTTTCCTCCATTATTTTAAAACATGTCTTCTAGAATGTACTATATCCAGGAGATATTGTGTAATTCCATTTATATGAAATTCTGAAAAATGAAAACCAATCTATGATGACAGAAAGCAATTAATGGTCACCTGGGGATGGGAGCAGAAAGTGAGAAGGAGGGATGAATTGCAAAGGACCTGAGCAAACTCTTAGGGTGATGATATGTGCATTATTGGATGTGGTGATGGTTTCACAGTTGACAACATGTGTCAAAACTGATCAAAGTGTATATTTTAAACATGCCATTTATTGTACATCAATTACAACTTAACAAAGCTGTAAAAAGTTGGGGAGGAGCAGAATGTACAAATGAAAATAATAGGACAGGAAGTTTTAAATTGAGACTGTGCTGGGAAATCCAGGCTCTATAAGAATTGTGCTTATTATCAATAACCAAGTCTTCATCTTACTCCTGAATTTCTCTCCAATATCCTATTTTCACTTCTATTGCTTTCCAGTGGATTTAGAAGAGGCATATAGCAAAAATACATTTTAAGTTTTAAACTACTTCTATGTAAGTGCTTGAAAATAAATTAAGAAAACATCAAAAATGCATTATTAATTTTAAAAAGCAAAGGACACCTGGGTGGCACAGTCTGTTAAGTCTCTGCTTTAGACTCAGGTCATGATCCCTGACGGAGCTGCACCTCCCTCTGCCCCCGCAACCCACTTGTGCTCTCACTCTCTCTTGCTCTCTCAGATAAATAAATAAAATCTTTTTTTTAAAAGATTTTTATTTATTTATTTGACAGACAGTGATCACAAGTAGGCAGGAAGGCAGGCAGAGAGAGGGGGAAGCAGGCTCCTTCCTGAGCAGAAAGCCCCGATGCAGGGCTCGATCCCAGGACGCTGGGATCATGACCTGAGCTGAAGGCAGAGGCTTTAACCCACTGAGCCACCAGGCACCCCACCAAATAAATAAATAAAATCTTAAAAAAAAAAACACAAAAGAACAAATCTTCAGTAACCCTCCCATTGCCTCCTGATTCAAACAGGCAGGTCACAGAAGGATCTAAATCTTCTTTTCAGCTTCTGCTCCCATTACTACCTATACATATTCCATCCGAAGATTGATGGGCTTGCCTGCAGCTTCCAGACCTCATGCCTGCCCTGCTGATGCCCTTGCCCGCATTGTTCTTTCTGCTTGAGGTGCCTGCATTTCCCGGTGCTCTCCTCCTCCTTCAGTTGTCTGACAGGCAGAAATCCTCCTCATCCTTTAAGGCTTCTTACATAAACTGTTGATTCTCCCCCTAACCAGACTGCATCTTCCTCTCCCTTGGACCACGGCCCTTTACCCTGCCCCCGTTGTCCTTTCTAGCCCTGGAATAAGGGTGAGGCCAGAGAGGCACCCACCTGAGATACAAATTTTAAGGGAGCAGCAAAAAAACTCAGTAATCAAGTATTTTTCAAATCAGTTACCTCATCACGTTTCACTCTCCATTTGGTTGTCATCTCTTCAGTATTTTTTCATCTCAAACATTTTCACCAGCTTTTAAAAAATGTATCTTATAGAATGTACCATATCTCATATGCTTTATAATCTTTGTATTATATATTCATGTATATTATAAACATTTTTATAATATTTATATAATAGTTTATATAAACTTTTTTAAAGTTTTAAATTAGTGCAATATAGATGATGATATTTGCTGATACGGAAATTTTAAATGAAGGCAGGATCAGGATGATTGGTTTCTCCTCAGCCTCAGGTTCCAAAATGGCTCCGAGAGGCACTGGCTCATTCCCACAGTCCTGAATGGAAGGACTGATTCATCCTATATCCCCCGCAGCTCCCATCCTAACGCCTGGCAGGTCACGCATACCCATTCACCTGACCACAGTTTTCTGCATCTTCCATATAAAACTTCCCCTGTAAAGGAAGGAAAGAAAACAGCAGCTGTGATTAGATGTCTAAGTTCTATCCTTACTAAACTAATAAAGGAAAAAGGGATGAAAACAGGTTTGTAAGCTAAGAGAATACAGATTATCTCCAAGGCAAAGAACTTCAGCTGCCCCTACATGTAAAGACAGTCCGCAAAGGAAAAAACAAGCTATTACCTTGAACATTTCTCATTTTCAAATGCTCTTTTTTTATATACCAATAACAATCATTCTGAATAAATGAAATCGTCATGCCTCCTTCTTATCCTCAGTATAGAATATTTTGTCATACACAGATGCATATTCCTCGTATAAAATTAATAAATAAAACCTCTTTCCAAAGTTTATCTTTCAGTTGTAGATTTCTTTCTTGTAGTAGGGTTGAAAAGAATTGTCTGTTGGTGGGTGTCCCCATTCTCTGTGATTTAATAACCATTTTGACAGTCCTCTTTTGTGGGCCTAAGACTTCAAAATAAAATCTGCGAAAGTATTTGCTGACAAGTAAGGAATCTCAGTATTCCCATTGTGTTTGTGTATTAATCACAGATTTAATTATTCATTTCTTCGGGCATTATGATATCATCATATGTAGTCTCTTTTCTAATCTGGTTGAAACCAGTTTGGTTCTCATGACTGTAAATACACCATATAGTACAGAAAACCTCAAGGCTTAAAGAGAAAGAAAACAAAAAAAAATTTAAAAAACCCTACGGTAACTTGCTGCTGTGTTGAACATTTTCATGCTCTTAGCAGTATTATTTCTAATTATATATGTAATACTGCTTTGTTTGGTAATGTATCTTATTTCTAACATTGGTCTTATCAGAATACAAATACCTGTTTTTAGGGTAAATTATACCCTCCATTCATGGAAAACTTAAAATTACTATTAACTATAATGGAGATGCATCATTCTAGTTCTGTCTTAAGAGTGAATAACAATAAACAAACAAGCTAAAAAAAAAATCCCCTTAAGATGTGAAGTATTTTTTTTTTTTTAAAGATTTTATTTATTTATTTGACAGACAGAGATCACAAGTAGGCAGAGAGGCAGGCAGAGAGAGAGAGGAAGGGAAGCAGGCTCCCTGCTGAGCAGAGAGCCCGATGCGGGGCTCGATCCCAGGACCCTGAGATCATGACCTGAGCCGAAGGCAGCGGCTTAACCCACTGAGCCACCCAGGCGCCCATGATGTGAAGTATTTTTAAATGAAGTAGGCCTGATTTGAGGTTGGGACTAGATTCCTCATTTTATTCATCTAATGACATCTAGCACATACAGGATTCATCTTGCCAACTTGGGAGGAAGAAACCAATGAAGGAGTTGGAGGATGTCTTGTATTTTCATTTGCAACTGTATTACCAGTGATCCATAAATCAACTTTTGAAATTTCAGCTACAACTTAAGATTTTATTACTGACTATAGGTAGAAATAAATTTCTATATGTTAGTAGTTAGGTAGGAAAGAAGATCTAGATATACTCCAGGCTGAGAAAAAAAGGCAGAACCATCTTTTGGGGCATTTGCTTTCCTCTTGCTTCATCAAATTTCATAGTCAAAATTTGATTGGGATCTACACTGTGAGCCAGAAGAGCTCATTCCTGTTATATTAAGAAGGGGGAACTGGTAAGTCTGGAACATGGTAAATCACTTGTGGGTACCACTGGTCTCCTCAAGGTGTTGACATAAGCAAACAATTTCCTCAGGGAAAAACAAGAAGACCTTCAATACAACAAGTAGAATCCTTATTGCCTTGGAAAATCTGTTGTTGGGGACTGAATATCTGACAGTTCTCAAGCTGAGATCAAGGGCAACAATCCTGCTTGTCTTGTCTATTGCAGTACACTCAACACCTGTCACTGTGCCTAGCATGCAGCAGGGGTTTAATACATATTGCTGATGAATTGTTAAAAGTCTACAGATCAAAAATACACAAGGGACACTTAAATGCATATTTCTAAGTGAAAGAGGCCAGATTGAAAATGGTATATATTGCATCATTCCAACTATACAACATTCTGGAAAGGGAAAACCACAGACACAGTAAAAGATCAATTGTTGCCAGAGGTTCTGAGAAGGAGGGAGAGATGAACAGATGGAATACAGAGAATTTTTAGGGCAGTGAAACTAGTCTGCATGGTACTCTAATAGTGGATATATGCCATTATATATTTTCCCAAACCCATGGAATGTAAAATACAAAGATCGAACCCTAATGTTGTAATATAATGGACCTTAGTTAATAATAATGTATCCATATTGGCTCATCAATTGCATCAAATGCATCCCACTAATGCAAGATGTTAATAATAGAGGAAACTGGGGAAAGTGAGGGAGTATATGGGAACTTTTTTTTTATTATTTCTTTTCAGCATAACAGTATTCATTGTTTTTGCACCACACCCAGTGCTCCATGCAATCCGTGCCCTCTCTAATACCCACCACCTGGTTCCCCCAACCTCCCACCCTCCGCCCCTTCAAAACCCTCAGATTGTTTTTCAGAGTCCATAGTCTCTCACGGTTCACCTCCCCTTCCAATTTCCCTCAACTCCCTTCTCCTCTCCATCTCCCCTTGTCCTCCATGCTGTTTGTTATGCTCCATATATGGGAACTTTTTGTACTTTCTGCTCATTTTCTGTAAATCTAAAACTGCTGTAAAAAATAAAATCCATTAATTAAAAAAAATCTTTGAAGCTTTATTGTGCCCTTTGCTTACACCCAGGACAATATAAAAGAAGCTACCAGAAACTAGATGAATGAATTAATGTGGCATTTGAATGAATGTGGTATTGGGTATTGAATGAATTTGATATTCATTAGAATCTATTTTGAGTAAATAAATAGCTATTGAGTGTCAACCAAAACCCCACGAGGCAGTGTACGGTATAGAAAAAAAAAAAAAACAACTTCTGCTTATTCTGAGAACTACAAAGAAGAGCTTTTCATTCTCTTGACCGCAAGATTCTTCAGGAGAGAAAATGTTTGCCTGCCAAAAGAGAAAAACTAAAAACTTTAGGGAGTGTGACAATTATAAGTAGGAATTTAAATAAAGTTGACCAGAACAAAACAAAGAATCAAAGACTAGGGAAATGTGCGAAGACAGGAAAAGCATCCCTGTAAAAGTGAAGGTGAAACAATCCATGTTGCCTATAAATGTATGCAAAAATTATGATCTCCTGAAGCAGAAAGCTTGTGTATGGTTTTGTATAGTGTATTGGAGATACATTATAGTCAAAGGCACACACACACACACACATACACACACACACACACACTGTATTCTTCAAGAATCTCCAAGTTCTAGACAGTTGAACGCAGCTATGGGAGGTGGGGGAGAAGGAAGTATCTTATATGATGCTTCCACAAAGCAATGCAAAACGCAGGCTTATACAATTAGGACATGTTTTTCATCACCAAAAAGACAGAGAGGTACAACCCCTTCTGGCTTCCATACCCAATCATCTGGCTGAGCTTTTGTGATGTCCTTCATCCTTCAGATCTGGTGATTTTAAGCTGGTTTTACCTGTACACCAATTGCAATGCATCAAGTGGTAAAGAAGCGTGATAAAAGGAAAGCAATAGGGTTTACCCTAAATCCTACACCACAGAGGAGAACTTCAACTTGACCATAGCGTTTGGGAACTACAGCCTACTCAAGATAGATATAAACACACACACAACACACACACACACACACACACACACGATCCCCCAAGATTCCAGACACTGGACAAGCATCTTAAAGTGTTGGACCATCAGGGCGCCTGGGTGGCTCAGTTGGTTGGGTGGCCAACTCTTGGTTTCCACTCCCATCATGATCTCAGGGTCATGGAATACAGCCCAACGTGGGGATTCCCAGCCTGAAACTATAGGGTTGTTTTGTTTTGTTTTGTTTGTTTTTTGTTTTTTGTTTAGGTGCTAAAAGATCTATAGAAGTACTAAAACTAAAAAGAGACAACAAAAAAACTATAGGAATTTTAGTCCAAAATCCACTGATGGCATTTAAGTCCTACTTTCAATTCTGAGATCAGATCTCAATTCTGAGATCTAAAATAATTTAGAATTATTTTCTAAAGTACAAATTTTAAATAAAAACTCCACAAAAATCGGAAATTTATTCCTCATGCAAATGAATTTTGCTCCCAAAAAGAAAGAGCAAACTGGACAGAGGAGAACAAGATATCAGAATCCTGATCTATTTGATGAAAGAAAACCCTGATCCTAGCATTTAGATATTTTCCAGTGTTCTCTCTTAAATTTTATGCAGTTCCCGTGAACAGCTCAATAGGATCTTTTTTGGTTTGTATTTACTTTGGAGGTTATCTTAACCTTCATCTGGAAGAACGACCGAATGAAAATAACATGGGTACTCTAAAGAGAAATGAAGTGGAGAGCTAGTCCTACTAGACACCAAAACATAAAGCAATAAGAATTAAAACTTCCTGGTGCTGGTGTAAGGTTTGAATTGACAAATCTCTCAATGGAAAAAATACCCTGTAAATGGGTTCTTGCATGCATAAAATACATATTAAATGTTGCATCACAAATCAACTGGGAAGGAAATATCAGTTCATAAATTGTAATGGTTTGAATAGCTAGCAACTGAGAGAAAAATCAGCTCATATCTTCATCTCGCATTATAAATAAAAAATTAAAATTTGGAATATGTAAAGGAATGAAAAAGAAAAATCAAGATTTAGATGAGCTTAAATAAAATAGAACTAAATATTTTTCAAGCCTCTGGGAAAATATGAATTTCTAAGCCTGAAAACAATAGATGAAATAAAAATTTGACAACATAAAAGCAAATATAATTTTGAAAGTTAAAATAAAAAGGCAAACTGCAAACTTGAAAACACAATCACAAATGAGTAATAACTTTAAAGAGTTAGGATAAAGAGGTATAAAAATTACCAGATTCTAATAGATAAATCAGCAAAGGGCATGTGCAGAACATTAACAAAAGAGCTACAACACCTAACCTTAAATACAACATTTCCCCAGCAGTTGTGATTTTACAAAGCGATGAACAAAACAAACATATGTCCTTTTTCACCTATTAAACTGGTAAAATGAAAAGGATGGTACTCATTAATGTAAAGATAACAGAAAAGTGTATATATGTTTTTCACATACTGACATTTCACATGGACAAAACCTTTTAGGAAGTAATAAATTTGATTTATTTAAAATAAGATCTCATGCCTTTTTATCTGGGCTCCCTATACAAAAGATATAGAAAAAGCCATATGCACTAAGACAGCCATAGACTATTAATCATGATTATAAAAGTTTGGAAACAACCTAATTGTGAAAACATCAGGAGTTGTTTCAGTAAAGTAGAGAACTTGGCAATGGTAGTTTGAGCAAAAATATTAAATGAATAAAATATACATAAAGTGGAATATTACTCTGCAAAAAAAAGATTATGTAAATCAAATGACCATGCAGTACACTTATTGGTTGTTTCTTTCTTCTTCTTCTTTTTTTTTTTTTTCCTCCCTACTGTGCCCAGCATGGTTATGAATCTCCTGGTAGCAATATTCCTTTCCTTTGGAGAATCCTTCCAAATCTTGTGTGATCCTGGTGGGAAGGTATGTCATAGGAGCCCAACCTCATCTCTGCCAAGGGGTAAGTATCTGATGCAGGTTGGACCAGTGACAATGTAGCATTCCCCTATATATGGTAACTGATCAAAGAAAAGATACATTTTTCTTGCGTGCCCAATTTGAGTCTTCTCCCAGATTGTTCCAAATTGAAGATAGACAGAAGCTGTCTTCCATTTGGAGAACCTCGGGCTACTGGCAGCTGTACCCCCTGTTGGTTGGGTTCAAGAGTTGCAGAGGAGAGGGTGGGAAGCAGAATTAATGAGAGAGAAAAGTAAGATGTAAGGACAACCTCTGGACCCCCAGATATAGCCCTACCTAAACTCCCAGTAGTTCCCACCATGCGTGAGCATTCCTGACAAATATTTTGGAATAGTTAAGCTGATTTGAGTCAGGATTTGGTCCTTAAGCATTTGTGTCCGCACTTATGCAGAAATAATTTCTGTATAGTATCTTTGGTGACTGGAGTACTCTTAAGAATGTAGGTCAGACATGTCGCTGCTCTGTGTAAAATCTTACAGTAGCTTCACATGCCTCTTAGACCAGGAAGTAATCTCTTTATCATGTTTTCTGAGGTCCCACAGGATCTCTTTCCCTTTCTTATACATGCGTGTGCGCGCGCATGCGTGCGCGCCCCCCCCCCCCCCCCGTTTTCTTCCCCCAACTCATCTTCATCCATGTTCCTCTTGCTCATTTACTCTATGAACATTGACCACTTTTCTGTTCCTCAAAGTTCATTCCAGTCCTGTTTCCTTGTCCTCGTTACCTCATGTGTAAAAAGAATCTGGCTCAGACAGTCACAAGGCTGATTCTTTCTTGTTGATCAGGTCCTATCTCAAATGACATTTTCATGAAACCTTTCCTGACTACTCATTCTACAGCTGTCTCCTTTATTTAGGATTTAAGATGAAACCTTACATGCATACTGAGATTGCAACTAGGGAACAATAAGCACATGAGAAAATATATCAGATTTGTAACATAAGGGTCATGGGGATTGATTATGTCTGATTTCTTTCACCTTTTTTTTTTTAATTTCCCCAATTTTCTGTAGTATATATGTTGTTTGAGTAATTAAGACACAGGTAGAAAGAAGCCATATGCTCTCCAGAACCCACCAGGTTCCTAGAATTTTTATGAATAATTTCAATTACCGTAGTCTTAATTTTCAGAAACTACAATGACAGGTTTTGCTAACAGCTAGCCTCAGAAAATCTCTCAGTTAAAAAGAGAAAGAAATTAAAAGGAGCATTGAGCATGACAGTACTCCTAATCATAAAAGATACATTTGCATTGTAAAAGCCGCCAAAGCATAAAATAGAACCGTGATGGGTTTTCTATACATACACATAAGCTCACGTCAAGACACATCAAAGATCAGATATAATAGTAAGAGTTGTTAGAAGCATTTGCCCCGTGCCATAGCCAAGTACATAATGAAAATGGTCCCTTATTTATTAGCTGTATCATGGGAGTAGTTAATTGAGAATCCATAGGCAAAGGCCTAGGAACTCTACAATTTTTATTTTTAAAGTGGTATTAGGCACCTGGGTGGCTCAGCCTTTAAGCGTCTGCCTTCTGCCCGGGTCATGATCCCAGAGTCCTGGGATTGAGCCCCGAATTGGGCTCTCTGCTCAGTGGGAAGCCTGCTTCTCCCTCTCATACTCCCCCTGCTTGTGTTCCCTCTCTCACTGTCTCTCTGTCAAATAAATAAATTTTTAAAAAATAAAGTGGTATTTACAGTTTTTAAGACTTTAACCCTCCATGAAAGTATTCGTAAAGTCTAAGGTAATCACATCTCTTTCTCAGTCTCCACAATGACCTTCTCCTTAAAAGCACATTTCTTTTTTTTTTTTTTTTAAGATTTTATTTGTCAGACAGCGAGAGAGAGGAAGAGCACAAGCAGAGGGAGTCACAGGCAGAGGGATAAGCAGACTCCCCTCTGAGCAGGGAGCCCAATGCAGGACTCAGTCCCAGGACCCTGAGATCATGAACTGAGCTGAAGGTAGAGACCTAACTGACTGAGCCACCGAGGTGTCCCTGAAATCACATTTCTTTTTGTTCCCAGTGCTCTTCTGGCTCTTTGGTACACAGGGACCTTGGGGATTCTGCCCTTCTAGAGATCCCACAATCACCCTAGCTGGTTTATTTGAGAGACTCATCTGTTGATTTCAACTATCCAGTCTCAAAGTGATGGATAACTTCATTCACTGTTCCTACGAATAGTTACAGAGTGCCTCTATATAGTAGCTCCTGGGTGGAAACAAGGCATTCTTCTCTTCTTAAAATTTACAGTGTACTGGGAAAAACAAGTGAGCAAAAACAAACAAACAAAAATACAAAATTGATTAGGCTTTGGGGAGGAAATAAATAGCATTTTACTCCTAAGACGGTCAGGAAAGGCCACCTGGAAGGGTAAGGTGAGATCTGAAGCATGAAGAGGAATCTACCTGGGGCAGAAAAAAGCAAGTTTATTTAAAGGTGAAGGTGGCTGGGACGTCATGAGCAAGGGTCTAAATGGCATGAAATAAGATGAGCGTGTTTAGAAGATGCCACATCAAGCATGGCCTTATAGGTCGGCTTTTATTTAAAATGCAATTTAAAACAGTTGGGAGGTTTTAATCTGTGAAGAGACCTATCCAATTTACTTTTATTCTTGCTTTATTCTTCCCCTTTATTTAGTGGTTTTCAAAATAATGAGTGAGTTTCTCAGTGCCAAAATGATATAAACTTTGCAATTGATATTGATATTCCTAAAATAACTGGCTGAGATTTTGGGTTTTTTGTTTGTTTGTTTTTTTAAAGATTTTATTTATTTATTTGACATAGTGAGATCACAAGTAGGCAGAGAGAGAGGAGGAAGCAGGCTCCCTGCCAAGTAGAGAGCCCGATGCGGGACTCGATTCCAGGACCCTGAGAACATGACCTGAGCCGAAGGCAGAGGTTTAACCACTGAGTCACCCAGGCGCCCGTGGCTGAGGTTTTGATTGGGATTGTGTTGACTCTATAGATAGGTTGGGAAGAACTGACATGTTGACAATTTTGAGGCTACCTGTCCATGTACAGGAAACATCTCTCCATTTATTTAGATCTTTGATTTCTTTCAGCAGAGTTTTATAGTTGTATGTATCCAGAACATAGTTTGTTAGATTTATACTTCAGTATTTCTTTTGGTGCTAATGTAGATGGCATTGTGTTTTGATTTCAGATTCACTGCTGACATATAAGAAAGCAATTGGCTATCGTATATTAACTTGTGTCCTAACATCCTGCTATCATCACGAATTAGTTCTAGGATTTTTATAAAAATTATTCTTTGGGGGGGTGCCTGGGTGGCTCAGTGGGTTAAAGCCTCTGCCTTCGGCTCAGTTCATGGTCTCAGGTTCCTGGGATCGAGCCCTGTATCGGGCTCTCTGCTAAGCGGGGAGCCTGCTTCCTCCTCTCTCTCTGCCTGCCTCTCTGACTACTTGTAATCTCTGTCTATCAAATAAATAAATAAAATCTTTTAAAAAATTATTCTTTGGGATTTTCAATGTAGATAATGACTTAGTATCCTTCAAAGCTTTTACATATGTGTGTATAATGATATGAATTCGAGGATCTAAATGCCTTAATCTGGGTCAATCTCTTGAGATTATTATTTTTATCAATATATAATTATCTCATACTGGGTCAGTGGAAGTCTCCTCAGGCTGATTCCTCAGTCCTTCCAACAGGCCGCTAGTAGTCTTGGATTGCTTCACCGTTCTCTGGTATGGTAAGATGTTCCAGGCGAGTCTTACACATTTCTTGCGCCAGACCTGTAATCAGTTTACCCTTCAAGGAGACCTGACTCCTCTTACTGGTAGTCCAGATGGACAACCACACCATCTTCTAGTCCATTTCTCAAATTCCACTTAGCTTGCTTTTATTCCGTTCTCCATAAAAAAGTAAGGATGATTTTAAAATCACACCCAGAACTGTAACTCCCAAATACTATTTCCCAGTAAAAGGTCCTCTGGAGAAAAGACAGACTCGAGAACAACTTTTCAGTTTGGGGTGAAGACTGATGGGGGGCTATCAATATCAGAATAATGAACCTTCTGAGGAAGATCTGAAGTGGGATATTAAATCCCTGCTTCAGAATGTCAGAGGTCTAAATTTCAAAGATATTGTATAAACAATGTTTCCGCAACCCTCATGCCCTTAGTAACTGTTTACATTACTCTGTATACTTTTCCAGTCCTTGTTGACTAAGTCTACAGTTTAAAAGTTGCAAGCAATGTATTCATTCTGCTTTCTCGCCTGCATCTTTCCATGTAGATAATCACTTGAAAAAATATTTAATCATGCTAACTTACACTAATTGACTTACTTTCTTATTTTGGATACTTTGCTTCTGATTTTTTTTTTATTATTATCTGTCAGTTAAGACTTTGGTTATAATTAACAAAAAAGTGATTCAAATTACTTTAAGTTAAAAGGGTAATTTATTACAAAGACAGAGGGGTGTGTCACAGAGTCAAAGGGTAGAAATGCTGTTTGGGCGTCTGGAAGGAGCCAGAAAGTTGACAGTCCATTCTTTGTTTATCTCTGTTTTTCTTGGTGAATCTGCTTCATTCTTCTTTCCTTTACCCTGATTAGAGTTACCTCATAGTTTATTGTGTCACTCTAACCACATACAGAGATTAACCTGCAATTTTCCGTCCCAGTTCCACATCCTGGTTTGCATTAGATCCAACCCTGGTTGAATTGGAGACCATAGGGAGATTGCCCATTACAAACATGGATGCCAGGGCCCCATCTCTGGGGAACAGAGGGTGGCAGGGGTTCCTACAGAAGAGGGGCTAGCTCATGGGCTGGGCTGACCCCTAAAAGACATCACTACAATTTGAATAACACCACATGAACAAGTTTGTGGAAGTTACTTTTGTTCTTTGTCCTTGGAGTACGTTCTTCAAAGGGGAATTAGTGGGTCTCAGAGTAGGAACAGTTCATGACTTATCCTCAGACAATGTGAACTGGGCCACGCTGACGACAGGAGAGGAAATAAGGGTGTTAGGAAATACTGGTCTGGCAACTCTCAAGAGACTCTTCCTTATCTCCGTGATATGCCTTTTAAGTCAGTGCCTGTTCCACCCTCAGAAAGCACTAGACTGAACACACTCTCTTCACATTCCTTCGGCTTTTTGTCTTTTGTCCCTTCAGGAGTATTTTTTGAACAGAAGCTATGAGAGGACAATAAAATCCAATGCTCCTGGAGTAACATCACATTCTTAAAGAGTTACGAACTTGCAAATTAATTTCTTCTCACAAGTAAATACCCCACATTCTTTCACCTTTCTCTTGGTCCCCTTTTCCAATCCTTTTCACATTTTTCTGGCCCTTGCCACCCTCTGTCTCCTTTCTCCCCTCAGACTGAAGATCTGAACCATGTCCCTCCAGCATAAAGTGCTGAGAAAAACCCCACAACCTAAGAGATTAATTGCTTAGGTAAATGATCACTTTCAAGGATACTGACTACCTGAGTACTTTACATTTGCCACATTTGAAACAAATTACATTATTCTTTTTTAGGTGAGGCCAGAATTTTAATGTATCTTTGGATTCCTTAATTCAGGAATTTGGGAACCACATAGGCAGGAAGCCGGGGGCGGGGAGGTGGATAGGCTAGAGAGAACCAGGACAGAGGATGTCCCAGGTCAACACTGTTCTGGTTGATCGGCAAAAACCACATACCGGAGGGAAGGAAGTGAGGTCAGCCAGTAAGATGGGAGGCAAGTCACCGACCTGGAGGCAATGATGAAGTGTGGCCCCAAGCAGGGAAGCTAGCTATAGAAACTAAAGGTTCTGAGTGGGCAAAAAGGCAAGATAAACTTGGAGCCCAAGTATCCAGATAGAGGGTCCAAGGCATGGACAAAACAAACAAACAAACAAACAAACCATGTCCAGCTCTAGGGGATACCCAGAGATGTTTGTCTCTATACATCAGCATTGAGAGAAGTATTTGCCATATGTTTTCAATACATTCTAATTCCCCCAAATTGCCTTTTTTCTTCATTTTATTGCAATGTTCCCATATTGCTTATTTAAAATGGTACCATTCACAATGGTGCTGTCAGAACAAGTCTCTTGGTTCTAAGTCAGAAGTTTCATCCTCTGTCTTATTTTTAAGTGCAAGTGACAAAGGTTGGCACAGGTGTGTTCTCGTCCACAGTAAGATGGCACTTTGCAGATGTCACTGGCTGGACGGCAGCCCAAGCAAGGGGCAGTGACCCCTGGAGGATCCCTCTGCTCCTAAAGGAGTTCTTCCATAGGTACAATGGGACAGGTAAGAGCCCTTTCCTGTATCATTCATTGTTTGACATACTCCCACCTAATTTTGAGGGTATAAAGGGAATGGCAGCTGGTTTCTGAGTTTGCAGAGAAAAGCGCTAAAAGTAAATAAATAGTTGGGAAATTGTCTTGGAGTTCATGGAGTGGAAAGGGCACTAATGTGTAATAGAGGAGCTTTTACCTGTTCTGGGAACATTCTACCTGTGTGTTAGAGAGATGGTTGGCTATTGTTTTTGGTTTTGTTTTGGTTTGGTTTGGTCTTTTGTTTTTTAATTAAAGAACAGCAAAAGTCTCGCTCTAGTAGTTTTTGAGGGAATGCTGTGGGCAAGTTACACAATGGGGGGGGCGGGCACATGAGCACCATTAAGCGGCTGTCTGTTAGGGAACATTTAATTTAAAATAAGATAAGCACCCATTGTACTGTAAAACAAATATTTTTGCAACATTTCCATCCCTGCCTCCTTACCCTGCTGTTTTCAGACTTTGCTAGAATGTAGGATGGAAAAACGATGTGAAGCTCGCATAGAATATGGCTTGATCCCATTCATCAGTACGGAGGGAAGTATTTGGCATGTGTTTTCAATACATCATAATTCCCCCAAATTGCCTCTTTTCTTCGCTCTATTGTAATTTCCCCTATGTTGCCTTATTTAAAATTGTACAATTCATAAAAGATTAATGCTTGCTCCAATGAATATGCTCAAATTTTTCATTTGACACAGAATTACATGTGCTTCTGTCTTTGTTAGTAACTAACCCCCTTTGGGTACTTAATTCTTAATAAATATTAAGTGATGTATTTGCTTTTATGTTCTTGGCTAGAAATTACATGACCATGCATATTCTCAGATTGTGCACCTTTTGGGATAATGTGCTTTTGTAGTAATGAATCAAAACAGATTTGTATTAAATGCTTCCATGAGTTCAACAGAGAGAGAAAGAGAGTCTAGGATCTTTAAGACACCAGGGAACTGTGACTTCACAATGGAATTGAGTCAAATGAAACCTCTAGGATAAACTGAGGAATGTTTTTTTAACCATTAATTCTGGAAATAAAAGGAGAATTTTTTTTTAAAAGGAGTATCTCAAAAGAGATATTATTAATTATAACAATTATTTCAACCGTTCCAGGTTATGTATGATAAATGAATCCATTAAAATGAACATAATGGACTCTGATTTAACTAGATTGGACCATAGTTTTTCAAAGCAGTAAACTCCAACTCGTATTTAGTAAGATTCTTTTTTTACTATGCTGCTGACCTACTTTCAGACGTGGACTCACAAATCCCAGGCCCCTTAGGAGAGTAGGAAGAAAAGTTACTTGCTTATATTCTGCAATTTACTACACCAATTTATGGTCCTTCAAGTCTGGGCAGGGGATGGGCTGTTCTTGTTTTATAGAAGAACCTTTTTGTCCTTTGTTGGGGATGTTTCCAGCAATTTAACAATCGACTCTAATAGAATCTTATGAATAAAACTAATGAAAACATGAAGAAATGAACTCTGGAGACCAAACATACAGTAGCTTATTGTTCACCCTCTGGAGAATAGAAATACCTTCTCTAACAAGGTACAATGGTGCAAACAGGAACTAACACTCGAGTTTCAACGAATAAGGCATTCAGGGTCAGGAGAGGGCCAATATTGCTGACCTTAATCTGGTCAGTAAAAATAAACTCCATAAAGGGGTATGAGCTCAGGTAAATGATTCAGCTTTGGGCTGTGTTAAGATGATTATTAAAATTGTTCTAAGAGAGAAACAAATTATAAAATCTAGTTCTTTGTCCTTTGACTCATCTCCACATTTTTTTTGAAGGGGCTATATATAATATGTAGTATTTTCTCATTCACTAATGCCAATCCTTTTTTTTGCCTACTCACTTGGATTCTGGGGAGTATATGGGAAACGTGAAAAGGAAGAATTGGTGCTATTGAAATTCCTAGATTTTTTTTTCAAGGTTTTATTTATTTACTTGAGAGAGAGAGAGAGAGCGAGAGTGAGAGAGAGCATGAGCTCAGAGCCTGATGCAGGGCTCCATCTCACGACCCTGAGATCATGTCCTGAGCAGAAATCAAGAAATGCTTAACCGGTTGAGCCACCTAGGTACCCCCCTAGATGGTTTTTAATTACCAAATTCTTATATCAAGCCTTTTATTGGAATTACAGTCACAGACTGGGAAATCACTTCAATTCATTGGGTCTCAGTGTCCTCATCTATAAAATAGAGGGGCGTATGTGATCAGTGTTTACTTAAGTGTGTGACACCCCCCCATGCCACTCATAGTGCATGAGATGATTTTAGATGAAAAAGTTAACTAAATGCTTTAAGTCATGAACTTATTTTACTAGACTTTCAAACCGGTGATGTTCATGAGTATTACTGCTTGGAAGCAAAGTAAGTATTATGTTTTGTTTTGTTTTTAAGACAGTTGACCTAAAGAAAAATATTAAGTAAGTGATAGAGGAATATGACAAAATAGTGACATGTTATATTTGCATGGGCCTCATCTAGAATATGCTAGCCTGGATATAAGCCCTGAGCTATGTTTTAGCTCTAAGTCTAAACTGTCTATAATTTTTAAGCCTTTGTTCCAAATCTTACTCACGTTAACCACAATAGGGAAACCAACATTACATAAAACAGAGGTTAAACAACAAAATTGGAAAGGAGGAAAACCAAAGTGCTTGAATAATCTTATGCTTGATCCTCACACGAGAATTAAAACTGGATGCATTTCCTTTGTTCTTGCCATAGAATTTGAACTTACCTTCCTCAGCTGCTTCATGTAACACTTTCATAAAAGCTTTGAAAAAGACCCCCATCTTGAATTATAAATTCTGTAAATCTGCCCCTAAATGTTTATATTGTGATCAACACCGGTGTTCGAAAAGGGTTGCAAATTCTGTTTTGGTTGTCCTTTCACTGCTGGTTGGACCAGAAAGATCATAACATACATACTAACTTCATTTACTGAGTGCCCGGACACGGCCTTGCACTTTATAAACTTTGTCTTATGTAATCCTCACAACAACCCTACAAAAGAGGTATTATTTTCCCTATTTTCAGGGTAAGAGACTGTAGTTCTTTGAGATTCCTAACTTGTTAACTATCTTACCCAAGGGCTCACAGCAAGTCTGTGGTGAGCATTTAAAAAAATGCTACTCACGTCTGTCCCCTTTCTAAGCACATATTTTTCCACGACATGGAAGTTTTAGGTGAGAGTTTGAAAGAAACATTTCTTTGTCTCTACATGTGAAATAATTGGCTTTGACTGAGAAAAGCTTTCGGAAGAACTCAAATTCCCTAGATCGGACACCTCGGCTGAAGTTGCAATGACAGGGTGGGTCATTTGAAAGAAATCAGTGGTTTGTCCTGGAGATCTGCCATCTCTCTTGACAGCTTATGCCTCATCCTGGGGTCCCTGGATTGCGTCTTCCTCCGCCTCCACAGAGAACCACCCGCCCCTCACCAGGGTGAAAGCAGGCCTCTTCCATTACTGCTTTACTGGTCTTTCTTCCATGGCAGCTTATCTGTCTGGGTCCCCAGCTCAGAGCCTGTTCTCTGACTCCCTCTCTACCAACTTAACTCAGCAAAAAGGGACCCCACAGTTTGCCAAACGTGTACATCCCCCACCCCGACCCTGTCAACCTTTCCTCCCTGTTTATCATCAAGGAGAACTCTCTAGAATGTTCTAAGGACTCGAAGAAAGACCAGCTATTCATTCCTCTTGCCTTGAGAATTCTCTCTGCCATCCAAAATCAATGTGGGAAGATCTGAAGTTAGAAATTATATCTGCAAATAAAATGAGCAACCTCTTGATCCTTCCCCTCAAAAAGTTTTCATATAAATTAATTTTTTAACCACCGTGAAAGAAGTATCTTATTAAGTGGGAGAAATAAAACTCAAAACATTGACAGTATTTGGAAAGCAGTCTTAGTAAAAGCACAAAGGACAGAAGAAATCTCCCTCTAAGTGTATGTTGTTTAAGACAATGGCCTGAGTTACAGACAGCTGATAGGCACCCAGAGCAGTCACTCAAGGGCAAAGAGCCCAGCAAGGAAAATAGGGATGTAAGCCCTTGGTTTAATCCCACTCCCAATTTTCTCTGTTATCAGCACATTTCTCACTCACAAGTCAACTCCTAAATGAGGCCGTGTCATCAGGGGATCTCTCCACAGGTGGGCCAACCCACCTCTTAATTTTAATAAAGGAGATTGCCATTTTGCAGGTTAAAAAATGGCCAAATAGCACCGATTCCAACCTATGTATTTCCTTCCCAACAAAGGAAGGTAATACCCTTGCCTTGTACTTGGTCTCTGTTTCATTCATTCAAGGAACAACTCTTCTAGATTGAACCTTCACAGGCCAGCCCCCTATTCAGACACCATCTTTAGTGCAGATGGATCCCTGGGCTTTAGCTTGGGTAGGAGCTCTGCTCTGCAACCGACGTCCCTGCCCAACTTGCCTGGGAGAAGGTTGTAACTTTACAGGACCATATCCTAAGAAAAGTCAGGGACAGGGTATTCCCTCAGGAAATTCCCACTACTGAACAGGCTCTGGGCTCCAGAGGCCCTTTGGTGCACACATACACTCCTAAACACAGACAACCTCATTCCTGCTATGGACAATGCACATGGACATTTTCTATTATCTCATTTAAAAATGCCTGTGGGTACCCACTAAATTTATTTTGTGACCCAAGAAGGGGTCATAACTTACTGTTTGAAAGTAAGTCATAAGTTACTGTTTGAAAAATACTTCTTAGAGCTCTTCTGGATAAAGTCTTTGAATACAAGTAAAAACTAACAAATAACCCCCTCCCCTGGAGACTTGTTTTCGGGGTACCACGACTAGTCCTTCTAGCCCTGCCTCAATCTTTTTGTCACTCTGGCTCAGGGTTTCCTCATTGAGGGGACTTGACAACCACTTTGGGAATCTTGCCCTTGCCTTCCTTAGGTGCCTCCTCAGGTCCACCCCTAGCTTCCTGTCCAGAGTTTCTTACCCTTTCAAAATGTAGGCATGGCCATGATATGAAGTTGTAGCTTCAAGTATTTATCAGTTTGCTATGTTAGTGATTCCATGTTTTAATCCAATCTTGCAAATTTGAAATGTATTTGACACAGTTTATCTTCACAGAGAGTGCCACACACGAACAAGTGAATCCAAGTACTAACATCATAACTATTGATTATGAAAGACACTGAGATTGAAAAATGGCAAAATTATACTTCTCAAGTATTTTTTTTCAATGTCCTATTTTCCAAGAGTTAAAAAAAAAGTCAGAATTTTCTTCTTCGTAGCTTTTCTTATAGATTGTAATATTTATTTGTGGTTATTTGGTCAATCACAATCTCCTCTCCACTAGATCCAAGTTCTGTGAGATCAGAAACTCGTTTGATCACTCCCCAGCACCTAGCACAAATGCTCGGAATGTAGTAGGTTTCAGTAACAATTTGCTGAGTGACTAAATGAATGTGTCCTTTAAGAAGACTTCAGCAAGATTGCTTTTTCCACAAAGGCTTTGAACTTTCTCTTGTGTCTTATAAACTAGAATACTGAATGTGAATTTGTCATTGAATCAAAAAATACATGTACAGACCTATAGGTCTGAATTATTTTTAGGGGCCCACTGGGTTATATTCCCCCCATAAAATAAACACATGAGCATCTAACCCCAATTGTACTTCCTCATGATAACAGCTGCTGTCCCCCATTATGCGGAAGAGGAAATTGAGGCTCAGAAAGTCTTAACCGAGGCCTCTGGATTCCGTGCCATTTTGCCTTTATTCTACCCTTTAATGAAGCATTTTTCATCTTTTTTTAAAATGGTGTTTTTTTTTTCTTTCATTCCTTCAGAGAATCTTTTATTCTTAATTTTAAAAAAGATTTTATTTATTTATTCGCGAGATAGTCAGAGAGAGAAAGAGAGAACACAGAGGGAGAGGAAAAAGAGAGAAGTAGACTCCCCGCTGAGCAGGGAGCCCGAAGCGGGGCTCCATCCCAGGACCACAAGATCATGACCTGAGCTGAAGGCAAATGCTTAACCAACTGAGCCACCCAGGTGCCCCCATCCTTCTGAGAATCTTTTGCGCAAAGAGAACAGTAAGAAATGTCAGGGAAGAAGGCTTCTGGTTGGTTTAACCAGTTAAGTGTCCGACTCTTGATTTGGGCTCAGATCATGATCATGATCTCAGGGTCATGAGATCGAGCCCAGTGTCAGACCCACTGGGCGTGGAGCCTGCCTAAGATTCTCTCTCCCTCTTCCTCTGCCCCTCTCTCCCCACTCTTTTTCCTACTCTTAAAAAAAAAAAAAAGTCATGGAAGAAGAATGAGCTTCACAATCACATTATTCCTAAAGAGAATGTGCAACGTCATCATTGAGCAGCTCCTTAAAGATGTTTACACACGTTTTGAGCATGCCATTTAAAAAATAAGTCTTTTCTCAATGCAAGTAAATGATCAATCTTTCAAATAGGGTCACTACTGCCTGATCTTAGGTTATGTTCTTCCCAAGATAAATGGATGTCACATTAACCAAGAGGAGAAGTAGCTGGTACTAAAATAAAGCATTTAAAATGAAGAAGAAGAAATAATAATTTGTAGTTAAAAAACAGTATTCTAAATAGTTTTTTTTTTTTTTAATTTAAGAGAGGGAGATTTGTTCATGTATAATTCTATGAAGAATTTCTACCTTGGAGCATGGAAAGAGTTCTTGGGATACATTTTAATCTGCAAGCTCTACGCCTTTCTTCTTGCCAGTTCCCTCTATTTGAGTGGCTGGAGTGTACAAAAGGTGTTAAATGCGGCTCAGAGGAGCAGGGGCTGAGTCCTCTGATTTTTACAAAAGCAGTGGCAATTTTTATTTCTTTTCTCAGAGTTATTTGCATTTCAAAAGGACACACATCCCGGTATCATTTTGTCTCTCCTAATTGATCATCACGGTGAGGTGCTTTAAGAATCAGGCGGGCAGCAAACACGCAGACCACCCAAAGCACTCAATAAAGGCTTAGAGAGTAAAAACTGATGTTAAGATTGACCTCAGCAATCACCAGCCTGAGAGGTTGGTGAAGATCAAGCCACATTGCTTTTGCTCCTTGCTTCTCTTGCCCAACCCCGTCTTTGAACTCGGGAACTACATCAAGATTCTGCTGGTTCACGGTGGGAAGGTGCCAAAAAATAGTACAAAAGTATTCGCTGATAACATTAAGGCAACCGCTTTCCCCCTTCCCCACCCTGCTCCCATCCTCAATTTCTGCCTCTAGTCAGTCCAGCTGGGGCCTGGACAGCAGCCAGGAAAACCATGGTGGTCCAGCCCCTCCAACCATCCGGAGAAACAAACCCACGGATTCATATTTAGGTGTACACATCAAAGTGGGAAATCATGCAGATAAACAATGCTGCTTTGATAGCCAACTCTAATCCTGTCCCAAAGCAGAAGTTAGGGAATCAGATGAAAACGAGATTTTAGAGTTTCAGGGGTTGGTCATTTTGTGATACTAAAGGAGCACTGGAAACAGAAATATGCATACCGATGGGGAAGACTGGTTGGAGTTCCTCCCACACTGCCTCACTATAGGGTCTGGGTCATTTCTTACCTGCCTGGTCTCGGAAGTTCCCGTCACCCCAAAAATGGATACCTGTCGAGCAGAAACATAAAAACCTCAGTTCCTTCCTTTTCATGTCATGGGAAATCAATCGTTCTTTAGAAAAAGATAATATAGTAGCAATATAAACATCATTTTCTTAAGTCATGTAAATATCATAACTCTAACAAAACTTCATTTTTGCATGTTACCTCCCACATGCATGGTTCAAATATGGTTGCCTTCATAGTGTACATATATTTTATGCAAGAATATTTAATAATAAATAAATCCACCCACTTGAACAAACAAAAAAAAAACTGTTCTTTGATTTGTTTACTGAAATATACTATATGCATTGCCAGCTCTTTTATGTGACAAGTTCTGCATAAGTTTTTTTTATTTCTCTTTCTTTCTAGGAATGAAGGATCCTGCAGGACATTTGACATTTTGCTTGACGTTTGGACTTGCACTGTCAGTGGGATTTTAGTTTGTAAACTAAACTTTATACACTGTTGGATTAAGCAGGCATTTAAAACCACCATGACCTTTGGGTACTCCCAAGTTTTTTTATGGCTTCTACTCCTGCCATGCTATTGAAATTCTTCCTCCCAAAATGAGGGACCACCTCCACCTTTTGAATACACTCTTTTGCCTGCCTGTATGACCACCCCCCAACCCCTTAACTCTCCTGGTACCCCTCCTACTTCTTCAGCCACTCCTCAGGCTTCTTTGCTGACTTGTCTTCCTCAACCCCATCTTTAAATGCTGAAGTTTTGATGGTTCAATCAGGAGGCCTAATTTCTTCCCTTGAATATTCTTTCCCTAGGGCTGTTCATCTATACCCATCAATACCCATGGTTTTAAATACTTCCCAACCAAGACTTCCCCTCTAAGCTCATATACATAATATATTCAATCTACTTAACAAACTGCCTCTGCCATTTCCCCAGATGCATTGATGTTTGAAGACGCTGATGGAAATAATCACAAAAGCATCTTAGAGCGTGACGATCCTTAAGAATATAGAACTTTCCTAACAGGCACCTCAAAGTCAATACCCCCCAAACGAAACTCTTGATCCAACCCAATCCCTACCCCAGAACATTCCATCCCCTTGTTTTCTTCCATCTTATTGAGTGGTACCATCTTCCGTCCAGTTGCAAAATCTAAAAGGCCCTGCCATGCCGGGTTCCTCCCTCCCTCTTTTCTCTTACTTTCAATAAATCTTGCCTTTTCTACTTTCTTGAATATTTTTCATCTTCCAACAGTTTCTCTCCAGCTGTAATCCATTCTCCAGTTTTCCCCCTATCACTGCAATAGTGGCCTGACTTCCCTGTTCCCACCAAAAGATAGCCACAGTTATCTTTTTAAAATATGAACTGAGTCATTATACAGCATTATTCGACAACCTTAAACAGGTTTTGCTTCCAGTAAAATCTAAACTTCTTTCCTAGCCCACATGATCTGGCCTTTTCCTTTTCCTGTCTTGACCCACCTGTTCCTTGCTCTGCACGTCTTGGCCACACTAAAATCCTTTCTCCAACTGAATATACCAACATCTTCTCTTCTTCGAGGCCTTGTACTTACTGTTCCTTCTTGTTGGGACCCTGCTCCCTTTCTCTTTGACAACCTCCTGTTTTCAAGCCTTGGTTTCATTGTGACCTCCTCCAAGAGGCCTCTCTCTATCTAACAACAAACATACACACACCACATACTCACCATTAATATCCCACTACATCTTTTTATTTAGAACATCTATCAAGTATTTAATCATGCATTTTTTTCTTTGTTTATTGACCATTGACTGCTTCTGCCGTTATCTTTTCATTAGTTAATAGTATATGAATTTTTGTTGAATGAATAATTTACAAAACATGAACACAAAATAACTGACCTTTATTTATTTTTTTACAGATTTTATTTATTTATTTTTTTAAAGATTTTTTAAATTTTATTTATTTGACAGAGATCACAAGTAGGCAGAGAGGCAGGCAGAGTGGGGGAGGAGAAGGCTCCCTGCTGAGCAGAGAGCCCAATGCGGGGCTCGATCCCAAAACCCTGGGATCATGACCTGAGCTAAAGGCAGAGGCTTTAACCCACTGAGCCACCCAGGTGCCCCCAGATTGTATTTATTTATTTGACAGAGCTCATAAGTAGGCAGAGAGGGAGGGGAAAGCAGGCTCCCCACTGAGCAGAGAGCCTGATGTGGGGCTTGATCCCAGGACCTTGAGATCATGACCTGAGCTGAAGGCAGAGGCTTAACCCACTGAGCCACCCAGGCACCCCAATAACTGACCTTTAAAAAAGGGAGGGTAAACAATTTAAACTTAAAAAAGTTAAATATTTCCTTTGCTTGGAAGTCTTTATAATCATTTGAAATATAAGCCAAAAAAATAATTTTAAGCAATGGTGTGTTCTGTGAACTGGCCTATAAGAAAAGAAAGGCAGTATTTCTGTATTTGTCGGGAATGTGAAACTCAAGACTGAAGAAGTTGATAGAAGTAATCATAGAAGAGTCGTAGAGCAGGACCTTTCTTAGTAATTCAGAATTTTCTTCTACTGGTGTTTATGGGAAGAGGTAATGTCAATGATGGTGTCAGCCAAGGCTGCTCTTGTGCAATTATCAGTCACAATAAAGAAATCATTTGACCTGACAAATCAATGACAAGAGGGTTTTACCATCCCAGTTGAGATAAAACATCCAAACATCTGGGATTCTCTCAGAGTTTAGGATCTTTTCCTGGTTTATGAAGAATGCATTTTTTAAAAGCATCTGGTCTGGACTTATTCCAATTTGGTAAACAGTTGAAAATATCCCATAGTATGAATTAGCCAATCTAGTTAAATAGCTTGAGGGAAAGGAATCTGCAATGAGTGATATTAATGGAATTAGAAAGTGCACTAATTTTATACTCTTCTTTGATTTAATAAAAATAAGTGTGCAAATTTTTGATTATCCACCATGATGGTACAGATGGATAGGAATATTTCTTGCTTGAATTAAATAGGCATTTCTGTTTTTTTTTTTTTTTAAGGATTTTAATTTTTTATTTGACAGAGAGAGACGCAGTGAGAGAGGGAACACAAGCAGGGGGAGTGGGAGAGGGAGAGGCAGGCTTCCCACCGAGCAGGGAGCCCAATGTGGGGCTCAATCCCAGGATCCTGGCATCATGATTTGAGCCAAACGTAGACCCTTAAGGACTGAGCCACCCATGTGCCCCACTCTCTGGTTTTATTATTGCAGGAGCTTGCATCTATTGATCAAGATAGGAAATAGTTCAGATGCAAAAGCAGGACTAAGGAGAGCCGGGAAGAGAGGTCAAGTGAGGCTTCCCAGAACCTCCCCGCCTTTCCTTTAAATGGTATAATCCACGCCCTCGCCCAGCAGAGATGGAACGTGTGCCCAAGTGTGTGCCTGCACGCAAGCTTGCCGCTGCAGGGAGCAACGTGGCGCAAGTAAGAATGAAGGCGGAGCAGAGTCTAACAGAGAAAGGGGCAACAACCAAACCGGAGTGTTTATGTCAACCAATGACTTCTGAGCCGGATAGAGATTTTTTTTTTTTTTTAAGTTAGTACTCAAACAAGAAGTTATAAACATCCTCTTTACTTCTCTGAGAGCTTACAGGCACAGCTCTGACACAGAGCAAAGAATGGATGAAGAGGGGGTGGGTGGGTGGAGAGAGAATTTCCCGGATAACAGGTGGCCGCTTGCCATGCTGAGGGAGGAAACACTTGCCCTCCGCTCCACGTGCGTTCCTCTCCGGCCTGTGACAGAAACACACTTGATGAAGAGTCTCTTCTTAAACGGAGCACTTTGGGCCACTGTAGATGGAGAAAGAAAACGAAAAGCCTTCATGTGAGGAAGAAACCATTTCGATGACAAGCGTGGATGACGAAGAGCATGAAGCCTCACAGGGGATCAGCTCATAAAAACCTCCCAGGAAAGAAAACGAAGAGATCCTGACAGGCCAAAACAGATACAATGGCCTCGGTGAAATCTGGTTAAGAATCACCTCAGATGCTCAGTGAGGAGGGAATAAAAAGTTAACACCAGGATTTTTCCATGTGTTTTTAATATATAAATTTTGATTGGGTCAGTTATTCGCTTAAGTCTAAATTGTTAGTTGCCAAAGTATGGACTCCATCCATCTCAACTTATTTATTTACTTTTTTGAAATAAATTCCCAGATTAAAAATCTAAGGGGGTTGGTTGAAGAAAGAAACCTATCCTTCACAAATCCACCTGCTAGTTGCAGTTAGGGTTCCAGAGTTGGCAGACCCCTTAGAGAACAGGAGTACGAGGGGCGGGAATGGTTGTTAATGGAATATGATCCTATGATGAGAAGTTGAACAAAGCTGGTGTTTTTCCACTAGACCACAGCCTCCCAAGGCCACCAGAGGCCGGTGACATGGATGACACAGAATGTGTTATGACAGTCATTCCAGGGAGAGATGACAGAGCTGAGAGTTAAGAAAGTTGGATTTGAGAACAGAATCTGTACCAGGAGCTGGCTGCTCAATGCCCCTGCTCCTTTCTCATTGTTGACAACATTCTCCCCACGGTCCCAGAACCTTCTCTGGCTTGACTCCACCTACCCTCACTCTCCACGGCTCATGGATTCCTCAACTCTTCCCAGAGAAGCTCTCAGAGGTTTGGATCCATAAACTCACCTGGACTGGGACCTCTTGCCAAGAGCCTCTCTCTGCTTGCAGAGGAAATGAGACATTTCTCGACTCTGCCTGTGCCCCCTTCCTTACTCCCCCCATACCTACCTATCAAAATCCAATGCCTTCAAAGTCAAGCCAGATCCTGAGTTCACCAAGAAATGTCCTCAAGTCTTCTTAGAATATTTCCCCTGCCCTCCAGAATTATTTATGCATCTATTTCCTTTCTGCTGTTTCTTGATTGTGGGTTCCTCCAAGAAGAGATCAGTTTTTCTTTGCTACAGGCCCTAGCATTTGCTTTGTTGAATCTGTTGGGTTGCTTTGAACAAAATAATTCCAAGTTTTTATGAAATAAATATCACCAGGATAAGTGCAAAAGAACTGGTTGGGTTATTTTATACACACACAACACATTCTGACAAGCATTTTTTTTAACTCCCTTGTTGAGATATAATTCACATATTATACAATTTACCCAGTTAAGAGTGTACAACTCAATGTTTTTAGTATATCCACAGGTTTGTGCAACCATCACCACAATCTAATTTTAGAACAGTTTAGCCTCTCCAGAAAGAAACCCTGAACCGAATACCAGTCACCCCCATTTGCCTCCCCCCAGCCCCTGGCAAACACTAATCTACTTTCTGTCTCTACATATTTGCCCATTCTGGACATTTTATGTAAATGGAATCATACAATATATGGTCTTTTCTGATCTAAGCTTTATGCTATTAAAACATTTCGAGATTTTTCTTTTTGAAAGGTTGGCTCTTTAGAGGGACACCTGGCTGGATCAGTTATTAGAGAATGTGACTCTTGATCTTGGGGTCATGCGTATGAGCCCCACTTTGGGCTAGAGATGACTTTAAAAAAAAAGTGGTGCTTTACGGGGCACCTGGGTGGCTCAGTGTAGGTTAAGCTTCTGCCTTCAGCTCAGGTCATAATCTCAGGGTCCTGGGATCGAGCCCCGCATCGGGCTCTGCTCAGCAGGGAGCCTGCTTCCCCCCCCCCCTCTGCCTGCCTCTCTGCCTACTTGTGATCTTTGTCCTCAAATAAATAAATAAAATATTTTTTTTAATTGTAATTTAAAAGGTTGGCTCCTTTAAATAAGCCTCTGGCAAAATCCACTCTGGAAGGGAGAAATCATTAATCAGAGGGTGACACTGAATGACCTTTTTAAGGGTATTTGTATTTTAACAGAGAAAATAACAATGCCATCATCTTCCCGGGAGCAGCTGTCCTCTCCAGAGGCTGGCTCTTGCCTCTGGGATCTTTCTGGTCCTCCAGGAGACCCTGATGGGAGGAACTGTCAAGTTCTTGGAAAAAGCCAAAACTTTGCTGCGTATCTTCTAACAGGATGGGGTACAGTTTTTCGACAATCTTTGAAAAGTTGCCTGAGAATTAAACCCATCCTCTGAAAAAAAACAAGTGTAAACCTTTATTACCAATTCATGGATTCAAGACACAGATTTTTTTCCCCCCATATTTAAAGTTCCTTCATTTGGGATGTATCTTTTTATTGATGCTGGCCTGGTGGTAGTTATGAAAGAGTTGTCATTTCTGGCACAACTACAAACCTGTCATAGCTGTTCAAAGGGCATTTCAGTTGAGACGTGGCATGGTTGTCACCACCTGTGCTGAGCCCCCAGGCCATCTACAGTGACTTCAGAAATTTACATCACGATTTGTTGATGTTGATGTTGACATTCTACATACTCATTGCTCCTAACAGCACAGAATGGTATTATGTGAAGGAACAGAGCTACGAGGGTTTAAAAAGAGTGATTCAGAAGACTCAGACTCTGTATGCAAAAAAGTTTTAGGAAAACCCTAACCTGATATTTTCCTTTTTATGCATGTGTGTATTTATGTGAGAGTGGTGTGTGATTTTAAATTTTAAATTTTAAAAAATCGGCCTAAGTCAGTCCAAAGGAGTATTTTCAAACTTCTCTTTTTTGTGTTTTTTTTAAAAAAGATTTTATTTATTTATTTGACAGACAGAGATCACAAGTAGGCAGAGAGGCAGGCAGAGAGAGGAGGAAGCAGGCTCCCTGCGGAGCAGAGAGCCTGATGCTGGGCTCAATCCCAGGACCCTGGGATCATGACCTGAGCCAAAGGCAGAGGCTTTAACCCACTGAGCCACCCAGGCGCCCCCAAACTTCTCTTTTTTAAATCTTGTGTCAGAGTCTAATTAGCAGGTATTTCTTTCTTAATGATACGTTTTACAGTCTTAAATTCTGCATCTTAAACTTGGTGTATGTCCGGTGTGTTATCTCATTCCCTGACAAATGGAGCCGAATTCTCAGAGAGATTCAAGCCCGCAGGGCTAGAAAACTGAGTCTTATCTAAGGAACTTTGGAGGTTTTCTCATGCCCCTGTGCTTGTACAAAGAACAACGACCACAACTGAAATCATGATGGAGACAAGTAAGTTGCAATATGCAAGGTTCAAGTGGGATTCAGTGATCAGAGAGCTGGCCAGCAGCCTGGAGACGATCTACAGCTCCTGGAATCCTCCAGAGGTTTGCAGAACTCCATAAACTCCATAAAACTCCACAAATGATATGCTGACATCATCCCTGTCTGGGCAAAGACAGGACCAGCAGCCACCCAAGAATGGCCTTTCAGAATCCCTAATGAATTAATCACCACAAACTGGGGCAGGAGAGGGAAGAACATGTTCTTGCCGTCAGTCTGCCTTTGTCCAGGGGTCCCACCTCCCATTCGCCAATTAACTTTGCAGTCGCATCTGCCTTTCCTGCCAAGCTCACCCATAAAGGAATTTATCACCTTCTGTTCTGCTTTTTTTCCCAAATGTGAATCAGAAACCAACAGTACCGTTTAAAAAGGCACTTTCAGCAAATCCAATTATGTTCCCAAGCACCTTTACGTGGAATAAGTGAGCTCTTCTGCATTTCCTTTTGTGGCTTTATTAACCATGCGGGCCAGACGCTCCCAGCTAGCTGGGGCCAATAATAATAGGAAACACTTGTTGTGTGCCAGGCGTTGTTCTGAGGGCTTTGTATCGATTACCTCATCTAATCCTCGCAAGAATCCTATGCAGCAACTACTGCTATTACACTCATGCTACACATGAGGAAACCGAGTCAAAGAGAAGGTAACAAACTTGCCCGAGTTCACACGGCTCCAGATAGAAGAGATGAGGGTTGAACCCAGGCAGGCTGGCTCCAGGCGCCATCGTGTTTGGCCACGAGAAAAGACGATCAGGCTCCTCATTTTGCCTTTTCATAAATAAAGAACATGAAGGTTAGCTCATCTTGTGCTTTGCACAGCTTTAAAATCAGTCTACCTTAGAATTTGATATATATAAAGCCTCCAAGTTTGACATGGAAGACAGGTACCTGTAGGTACCCTGTTTGGCTTTCCTCCAGACCCCTGAGGTAGTCTTGGGCATTTCCCTGGGGACCCTGGAAGCTTTTGGTAAACCTCTGCTTTAATGCCTCTTCTTCTGGACAAGTTAGCTGAGAGCTCAGAGAAGCGGTCATCTCCCCAGGCTGCAGGCAGAGCGAGCCCAGCTCCCAAACCCCTGGCCCCACCCCAGCACATTGCCTCTGCACGTCGGTTAGCGCCGGCTCCGCGGCACTTAATGAGGACAAACAAATGTGCTCATCGCGTTGAGTTCAAGTGTGAATGATATGATCATTCTGTTCCTGCTTAGCCATCCTTTTTCTGGAAAGCTCGAGGACAGATGCTGCAAAGCTTTGAACATAAACTCCCAGATAACGGCAGCATACTTAGAGGGAAGTCCTAGAATCAGAACCGAAGGGTAGCTCTGCTCATGAATCAATCTCTATTAGTCTCATCTTCAAGGGAGTTTCTTTTCCAGCTATTACTATTATCTCGTCCCAGATATTGTTTGGAAGTCTGTCCTTCTAATCTATCTGTAGTAAGGTAGGGGACAGAAATTCTGAACCCGCTGAGAAATTTCAAAGCCTTCATTCAAGTTGGTAATATCTCTTTCTGGGAGGGTAAGTCACTAACTTCTTCTGTCTGGATCACTTGAGATCTGCAGAGAGGCCACAAAGAGCCATCGTTTGGAAAGCACTGTGGCTTAAAAATGAATCTGGCATAGCGGGTGCTATCAAGACCTTCTGTGAGGGCTCAACCCAGAGGGATGGAATAATTGGGCATGAAGTAATAGTAACATACAATTACCACTCTGTATGTCTAAGCTAATAAAGAAACAATCTTTCGATTACAACACTTTCCTTTGTGTTAACTGAACGTTTACTACCTGACACGGTAGTTTGACAACTTTTTCAGAACTCTGGTCACATGTACGAAAAATGGAGGCAGCCTTACCTCCTTTTCTGGCCTTGTCTGAGGCTGTTTTGGTGACTTCATTACCGTGTTACATTTATGTAGGACAGAAGAGGGGAAAAGAGGGGGGCCTGGGTGGCTCAGTCATTGTCTGCTTTTGGCTCAGGTCGTGATCCCGGGATCCTGGGATCGAGCCCCACATCAGGCTCCCTGCCTGCTTCTCCCTCTCTCACTCCCCTCTCTTGCTATCTCTCTCTGTCAAATAAATAAATAAAATCTTTAAAGATGGAGGGGTAAGAATTATGTTCTTATCCAATACTGATGAAAAAAAAAAGCATTTTATCTTCCCCTCTGAATGGATGCATAGTTAGGGTCAAATGCGGCCGCGCTGTTATGTTCTCTTCGGATCTGTCTGCTTTCATCCATCAGACCCTTGGCCAAGTATTTATTCTCACACTTAATTTCTCTCCAGAAATAATGCTATGAGAGTCATTAACAAATATGAATTCCCTCTTGCTCTGGCTTGAGATCAGGAACTCTGAGCCATAACTTGGAAAATTGTGGGGAAAATGAGCGGCTCAGTTAGGAAAGACGTTATTAACAGAGGTGGAGAATCCTTCAGCTTTCAGTTAAGAGGGCTGTCCGCTTGGGGTTCATGCCATCTGAGTCAGTAGTCGGGGGCAAGACTAACCACTGGGTAAACATCTTCTTGTCTGGATGCAACTAAGTCTAAAGGAAAATCATATGCCATCTTTCAGGAAATATTCTACTACCAATGAATGCTATTAGCATTGCCTCATTTCTTGCAGTAATTCTTCGAATGCAATGTCTCTTAAGTGAAGCATTTTCAAGGTTCAAGTCTCTGGGGATGGGACCCAAACAACATGTTGAAAAGGCTTCACAAGTTTTTTGTTGTGTCTACCTTGACTAAGAACGATTTCTCGCAATGGCTCGTTTTTGTAGTCTAATTTTTAAAATTGGAAGTGCTCTCGTAACTTTTTGTGGTGTTTTATTACCAGCTTCACTGATGGCAAAATTAATTTCCCTGGTTAAAACATTGCGATGCTGAAAGACAGTTTGCAAGGTAAAGTTCACAGCAAATGATACTCGGGTGAAGGCAGACAGGAGAAAAAGCCTGGAGACTTCACCAAGTCCCAGTCTGAAGGAAGCACAGTCTGTGTGGGTTAAAAACTCTTACCATCTGCTGAGTTGACGCAATGACTCAGTGTCAAGCCAGCAGCAGACAGGTACCCCAGTGCCATCAAATACTGACTTGGCCATTATGACCAGTAGGTCGTCTGAAGTGTAGAGACCCAGCAACGAGCAGACCCAGCGGGGTCTGTGGCCTGTGTCAGGACACCTGAAGTCTTGGGGAGAACTGGGCAGAACATCCATGGGTCAGGCCTCCCACAGCTGTTATTCCTAAGCAGCACTCAATTCCTTCTAGAAGCCCACATTTCTGCACAGAGCTGGTGTTGCAGGTCAGGAGTGTGAGTGGGGCGAGGCTAAGAAGCGGTTAAACAATGTATCAAAGGCCAGACTGTACCAAGTCCAGGTTCATATATTGTAGTTTCATAGGTCTCTGTCATCATTTCATCAAAGAGCATTTTCTCTTGGGTAAAGCGACCCCCTTTCAAAAGGGCAAAGCGTGAAACAAGAGGGAATCACAATGGGTTCAATCTTCTCCAAGCTATGGTTTTCAATGCGCAGATGCCTGTCGTGAGCAGCTTGTAAAATCACCCACTGTGACCGCTCATGCATAGGCTCTGCTGATTTTACAAATACAGAGTAACGCAGCCGCCTCTCCAAGGGCAGGCTCCAGCCTGACGTTTGCACAGCCAGCAGAAATCATTTCTTGCAGGAGATAGAATTTCATCGTTTAGCGATATTTCATCAAAGGAAGCTGCCCCCTCAGCCACACACGCTGTCCGTTTCAGAAGCAGTGGCT
Source organism: Enhydra lutris kenyoni (assembly GCF_002288905.1). Taxonomy (NCBI): domain Eukaryota; kingdom Metazoa; phylum Chordata; class Mammalia; order Carnivora; family Mustelidae; genus Enhydra; species Enhydra lutris. Next base: position 61,941,599 of record NW_019154087.1, on the reverse strand, counting down.
GCGCTCCCTAGGCTGCTTCCCTTCAAATTAATAGGCAGCCAGCAGGTAATCAATGCCTTTTAGGGATGCTGGCAGAGAAGACTCCGTAGGTCACTGTATTGGGAATATTTCTCTGCGAGGCAGACACAAGGCTTTAAAAAATAATGTGTTGTTTTCTCTTGGTTATCAGAGTAAATCATGTTCAACACAGAAATGTTGAAAAATAAGAAACCTTGAAAGGGGGGGGAAGTCATTCTTAATCCAATCATTTGAAGATAAGCTTTCTAATGTGTTCGCATAGTTTGCAGCCTCTTACACAATTGGCATTGCACATACACTCTCTCTGCTGCCTGCTTTCCTACTTAATATATTGTGCACGCCAGACATTTCATCACTTCTCTTTTGTGATTATAAATACTGTTTCAGGGATTCTCTGTGTAAGTCATTTTTCGGCTGCATTTCTGATTGTTTCCCTAGGGTGGTCTCTGGCAGTGGGATTTCTGGATCAAAAGATATGAATGAATATCATGGCATGTAAACAGAGAATTTCTGGGTTAATTTGAAAACATAGTGCTGTGTTTACTGGTTGTATATGGTTGTTTCTGGGGAAGGGGAAAACACCTGCCACTAGCTTTTCTCATTCCAGTGCTTTTTTGATGTTGTTCTGATGGTAGGTTTGATGCTTCCTCCAGAGAGCAGATAACTGAGTGACGGGACCCAGGCTATCCAGCTGCCTTTTGTCTCTTCAGATCTTCTCTTCTCCACCCTGTTTTGTGCCCTGCATGGCTGATCTTCATGAACTATGTCAATGGGCTCCCTTGCTCTGTGCATCCCAGTTTGATCCAACTAGTAAGGATTGGGGGGGTGGTGGGTGGAAGAACAAAGAAGCTGGACCTGCTCCTTAAGGAATTGCTATGTTGGCTGCATCCTGTTTTGTTTTGTTTTGTTTTGTTTTTCCTATCTGCACTTAAACATTTTTTTTATAAAATATACATAACATTTACCATTTTAACTATGTTTAGGACACGACTCAGGGGTGTTAAGCACACTTATTATGTTGTGCAACTATCACCACTAATCCATTTCAAGAACCGTTTCATCATCCCAAACAGAAATTCCATACCCATTAAATAATAACTATTACTCCTTCCCCTTATCCCTTAGCAACCTCTATTCTACTTTCTGTATCTATGAATTTGCCTTCTCCAGATACCTCTTATAGTATTGTCCTTTTGTGTCTGGCTTGTGTCACTTAGCAAAATGTGTTCAAGGTTCATCCACAGTGTCATGTGTCAGAATTTTATTTATTTATTTATTTATTTATTTATTTTTAAGACTCTATTTATTTATTTGTCAGAGAGAGACAGTGTAAGCACAAAAAGGGGTTGCTACGAGGTAGAGGGAGAAGTAGGCTTCCTGCTGAGCAGGGAGCCCTATGTGGGGCTCAATTCCAGGACCCTGGGATTGTGACCTGAACCAGAGGCAGCCGCTTCACTGACTAAGCCCCATAGGTGCTCCAAGAATTTTATTTTTTTAAGGCTGAATACTATTTCACTGCATATATCATATTTTGTTTATTCATTCATCTGTTGATGGACAGTTGGATTATTTCCACTTTCTGGCTATCATGAAGAATGCTGCTAAGAACATTGACATCCAACAGCTGCATCCTTTTATAAGGCCACGAGTCAGGGGATGTCTGACTCGCTCAGTCAGTGGAGCACACGATACTTGATCTTTAGGTTGTGAGTTCGAGTCCCACATTGGACATAAAGATCATGTAAATAAATAAATAGGTAAAGTCATTACCTATTAAGAGAAAAAAGAAAAAGAAAAAGAAGGTAGGTCAATATTTTTTAAACTGAAATAGCCAAAATATATTGAAAGGAAGGTCTGAAAATTAATCATGTTCTATTCACTTTCTAAGTTAACTTTGTTTCATATCAGGTTGCCTTCTAAATGATCAAGTTTTTAGGAATGGAGAACAGAGAATGATGTTCATCCCAAAGGTTATATTCTCAGCTGCCAACATCTTTTCCATTTTCCTCTAGGCGTTGTCTCATTGTCCCATAATCTTTTTATGTTCAAGATTCTGTAGTAGTAGCAAAAGGCTAACACTGAGAAGCATGCTACCTTCGTATTTCTAGAACTTACCTAATTACCCATGCTTTTTGTAGTCTATTTTCTGAGGTATACAAACACAGATGTCCTTCAGTGTAAAATCAAAAACTGCATTAGACAGGCTATGATTGCTTTACCGGTTTCTCTTGGCAAACAATGGCTCCAAATATTTGGACTCAGAGAGTGGTAGGAAGCTGAAAGGCGAGAAAACAGTCTTTATCTACCTCAACATTTTGCCAAAGACAACTATGAATTTGGAGTATTAAGTAAGTTATTAAAATATCCTTTGCTGGGGCGCCTGGGTGGCTCAGTGGGTTAAAGCCTCTGCCTTCTGCTCAGGTCATGATCCCAGGGTCCTGGGATCGAGCCCCATATCGGGCTC